>NW_005842542.1:213850-270041 GCF_000455745.1 Alligator sinensis
AAGCCAGAGCCTCAGGCAGGCAACTGGGCATCAGTCCAGCGGCTGAGGCGAGAGCCGGAAGCCCTGGTCAGGGCAAGAGGAGCGACTCCCAGCGTTTGCTGGGAGCAGAGCAGCAACTCGGGAAGTTCTCCCATTCCTGAGGAGCAGTATTTTTGAGAGCAGGGGAGAGAAGAAAGAAAAGGACCCGAGCTAGCAGCCGGGTCAGGCGGAGACAGAGCCAGGGTGCCGGAGGACGCCCGTGGGCCTCGGGAAGGCCTGCCAGAAAGAAGTGCTGCAAGTAGCGGCGGATGACCATCTCATCAACAAGTGACCGGTTGGCGAGTGGACGGGGTGTAGGGGTGGCGGAGCCCCATGGAACATCTGAGGACCCAACCGTGAGTATCCCCCTTTACGTTGGGCAAGCCCCTCTGGCAGAAGATCTCCACTGAACCCCTCCTTCGAATCACTTAACATCCAAGTCGTGGCAGGCGGGACGAGGGGGAGGGGCTACCAGACGAAGGGCGGTACCGGACGGGAGGCCCACGGACGTCTCACACAGAAATCTAAAAAGTAATTTAAAAAAGAGGCTGTCAGAGGTCATTCCGGTGCTAAACTGCTAGACTTCATAAAATAAATAATTTAGTAAGACTCGTTTGGCAATAGTGAAAACGGAAAAAAAAATCTGTTACTGTGAATGATCTCTGAACCTGAGATAAGTGCAGTTGAGTGTTTATGATTTTCTTCTAATAGATAGTTAGAACCACTTGATTTGTCAAACCGCCTCTACAATGAAAAGTCGAACCCTGTCCTATCCAGAAATATGAACCAATGGGAGATTTTTCCCTACCTGCAAACAAAGTATTCAGTGTGGGTCAAGGACTTTCTGCAGATTTCTTCCATCACCATGCTGATACACACCCTCTCAAGACTGCCTTCTACATATTTTTCAGTTGATTTCTTCCCTTTATGAGGATCTTTATCTACATACCATAGCAGACCTATAGAATATAGATTGAGCTTACCTTTTTAAAATAATAGATCTTAACTATCTGATTGACAGCTTAATATATACAGGTCTGGGAACGCTCCAGCATGTTAAATGATTTGTTTCAGAAACCAAATTTAAAGAGGGGAGGGAAAGATGTCACTCACTTCTATTAATTTCAGTCTGGATAAACAGGCTCCAAGTAACAAACAAACAAACAAACAAACACACACCACTTTGGCAACCCACCTCTTTTACAAGTCATAAGTACTCAGCACCCACTTGTCAAGTGCAAGGATAACATATCAAACCTATTCAGCTTTCAAGAAGATATACAAGGACCACCAGGTGGCAGGCTTGCCCACCTTTTCTATTTTCATGCCCTCTGAAGTAAGGTTTCTGGGAAAAACAATCCTATGGTTTAATGTGCCAAAATAGTTTAGAGCAGTGATCTCCAACCTTTTAAAGGTAAAAAATCACTTTTTGAAGTAAAGGGCAATCCAGGATCTACTGCCCCCCAGCCCAGTCTATGTGGGGCAAGGGAGGAAGTGGGGCAGGGATGAGTACCCTGCTGGGCCGGGCTGGACTGGGGAATGGTCGGAGCCCAGGTAGCTCGTCCAGGTGCACAGGGGGCTCCCGCTGCTGTATGCACCCCGGCAGAGGACTGGGGGGCACATGCCCCCCAATCTGTGCATAGGGTGAGGCAGCTGCCGTTGTGCACTGGGCTTTGCAGGTTGGGAGCCCCTCCCCCCGCACACCTGGATGTGCCACCTGGGCTCCAACCCTCCCCTGGTCCGGCTGGGGCCCCACTCCCAGTGGCAGGGGGCGCGGAGGGGGATTGTCACACTTACCCATCCCAGCCCTGGCGGCAAGGGGTGCGGGTCAGCCCAGCCACATGCATCCTGCCACTTGTACGTCCTGCCGCTCCTGAACTGCATGCCGGCCACTCCCGCTCGTGGAGCCTCTGATAGTCGATCTCAGTCTGGGGGGTGCTAAACACCCAGAGATCGATTGTCAGGGGCTTCCCAAATGACCTGTCGATCAGGATTGACCAGTTGGTGACCACTAGTTTAGAGTGTTATTCACTTAGCTGTGGGGAATCTAGAAACATTTACCTTTCTGAAGAAGCATTCTAAGAATTGTGCTCTTTCCTGAGAGATCAGAAATGCTTTTCTGCCCACCTCACATGGCTGAAGTAATTGCTGTGAAAAAAGATGCAATAAAGAGGGAGAAATTATTGGAGAAGAAAAGGTCTAGACTCAGAGAGGATATGAGCCTAAAATATTAAAACTATGTTTTCACAGAAGAATTATTGATGAAACTGGTTTTAGGAAGGACCAGAAAAGGGGTCAGGACTCTACTATGATTTTACTACTTCTCAATAAGAGCAGATATTTGTTTAAGTAAACTAGGTTACAATCTAAATTCCAAACCTGCCTGAATAATTCTAAGATGCAGGTGGATGGACTGTTGGCAAGAGATTCGCCATTAAATGCAATCAATAAAGCCTCTCTTGTATAACCATGAGGTTATCTTGGTCTCCAGGCCACTAGAAGATGTTTCTTTGGCCTGAGGTGAAAACCTGGAGCCTTAAATAAAGAAGGACAATCTGAGACACTTTTGACTTAGTGCAGGAAGCTAATGTACCAAGGACCACAGAGGTTTAATGGGAATGCCTCAAATAAATCTTTCAAAGACTCTTAGGATGAGGGTCCAGGGAAATGGGGAAAGTATTAATCCTGTGAAGAGGTTTATGGCAGAAGCTCCTAGTGCCACAAACCTGCTTCAGAAATTGACAGTTTCCCAGTTTATTTGGGTGTTGAGCAGATTCTTTGCTGGAGTCCTTCAGTATCAGGCATGAAACACTGTCTGGTAATCCAGGTTACCTGGATATCGACAATATACCTGTGTGGCAGTGTTGCTAGAGATAGCTCCAAATAAGCTAGGTTGGGTACCAAAAGCAGAATTGCTGCATTCCTACACCTGTTTCAGCAGGGCTAATTTACCTATATGGCATTCAACACTAAAGGGCCAATATTTGTTCAGAGCAGCTTGGGTATATACTTGGCATTGACATGCTGGGCAGAGGCAGCATCCCTCCCCAAAAAGTGGAAAGGTCTGGTTTCAAGACAGAAATTCTTACTTTTTGTTCTTTTTTAATAGATAAGATTTATAATATAATAGAAAATTACTTCCCCACGTGCGTGCATGCACACACACAACAGTGACTATATCAAGAGACAGAAAGCTAGTTCTGGATCTAATAGTAGAGAACTAACCTGCACAGCCAACATCTGTCTTTTAGGTTATTATTTATTTTCTACTTGAATCTACGAACTTTGGGCTGAGCATCTTGAGTACAAAGGATTAAAAATCAACCCAGAAAGAAGGCTGGTTTGATTTTAAATCCTAGACAGTTTACCCTCTGTTTGTGTAGTCTGTCCCCCATGGATTTTTATTGTTTAAAGAAGTTTAAGATCATCTATCCTTACCAAATGCAAAACAACCTTTGAAGTCAGTAAGATTAGACTCAGAGCAAACTAATATTATAGGGAAGACAACGATTCAGAGGTGTGGCTCAGAAATAGTATAAAGCAGTAATATATTTAAATTCTTTCAATAGCCCAAATCCTTAAAATTTACAGATTGAACTATGAGCAACTCTTTGTCAGAACTGCTGGTAAATGACACGCATGGAAATACAGTCAAGAAACCAATGTTTAGATCACAGACAACTGGAAAACATTATTGAGAAACTATTTATAATTTTGAAGAGGCAACATTGGCTGTGAACAAAAGTTTTCAGACAAACAGTTCTGCACAAGTTCTGTATAACCTGAGTGCTGCATAACCTAGGGCTTGCTCAGTGATGTCGTCATAAGATGTGACAAAGCTCTTTGACTTTTTAGGTTTGAATTATATTTTCAGTCAAGCAAATTTGCCTTCCTCATTGCTTGGTGCCTCTGGTGTTTTAATGAAACAAGAATTTTTCAAGATGTTCCGGGATCTCGCACATTTCAAGAGAGATTCAAAACTGCAAAAGATTAGCAGAAACAAAGGTCAGAATATGGAGATATGATAATTTTCAGTTATATCTGACAAATGAGGCATCAGAGCCTACAGTATGCTATGGTGTTAGTAAAAACAAACAAAACAAAAAACCTAATACGCATTAACGTTCTCATAGCCAAGATTTGAGTAGAGTGCCATGGGTTTACGACAGGGGCAGGCAAGATGTGGCCTGTGGGCTGGATGCGGCCCACCAGGCCACTCTATCCGGCCCACGGGGCCCCTAAAACATTTAGAAAATTTATATTTATCTGCCCCTGACTGCCTGTCATGCGGCCCTCAATGGCTTGCCAAAACTCAATAAGCGGCCCTCCACCGAAAATAATTGCCCGCCTCTGGTTTACAAGGTAGGGCTTGCATAAAACCTTCTTACATATCATTCTTGGACTATTTACCATGATACTAAAGGATTTGAAATTCAAATACATGCTATATATTCTCCAAAATAATCAGTATTGGACACACTCTAGGATAATGTACAAAGGTCTCATAATATAGATAGTGTATAAATAGAATCCGTTTATTTTTACCTCCCAAAGGGCAGGGCTCTACTCCAATTTTAACATGGCTTTTTTAGGTAGCGACCCACAAGACTTCCATTCCAATGCACAATGTTTAAAAAGTTTGGCAGCAGGTGGAGAGGGCCAGGGAAAAGTCCTCTTGCCTTAATTTTCTCCAAGTTTGCTACTCTGCCAATTATGCAAAATACCCATCTATTATCCCATCTTTGTATACTAAGGAGAATAAATCAGAGCAAGCCAGGACCTAGCCAACTAGCCATGTCTCTTGAATCCTTTCTTGATTCCCCTTGGGCACATCTACACATGCCTATTAACATGTTTGAATAAACTGTGGAACTTAATGCTTCACAGTTTATTCAAATTGGGCATGCATCCGCACGTGCACCCGGGATTGCAGCATGTTGAGCTGGAGCAGCCCCACCTGGTCGGGGGCTGGTGGCCATAGGAAGGGGTCGGGGGTCAGCCTGCCAGCACTCCGTCCCAGTTCAATGTGCTGTGGAGGGGCTGGCCGGCACATAAGGGTGCTTCACTGTGGGGCTACCCAGCAGGCAGTCCCCACACTGAAGCACCCTCATGGTCAAGCCAGCCCCAGTGGCATGTACATGTGCACTGCTGAGTTTTACACTCCACAGAAGGATAGTATGTGGATTTACAAGTACTATCCTGCTGCAGAGTAAATTAGTTTACTCCAGCCTAATAGGGGAACACGTGTAAACACAAGACATTTACTGCCCAGCTATTTAGTCAACTGTGCAGTACATGTCTTGTGTAGACATGCCCCTCAAGTTGTAACCATGTTAAATAAATCTATACTAGGCATTTTATATATATGTGATGATAGCGAATGTATCAAAAGGAAGAAAAAGTCCATCCACCCAGATGCTCCAACAGCATTGCAATTTGAACAGAAAAATATGGATGGGTCAAATCTGTACATTAGAAAAAATATGTAGCAAAACAAAATCCTCTTTCTTCATCACATGCCAGGTCACCAGTCCTGTGACTGAAATCAACAGCCTACATAAATGGTGGGTGTTACTCTGGGCAAGCACTTCCAGAAGTACTGCTCAGGTGTTTAAGTCTACTCCTGCTTCTTGGTAGGAATCTGGACAAATCCAGAGTGGTTTCTCAGGGATGTAAGCTCCCTCTTCCCCACAGTCACCAAAAAGTGTTTCCTTTTCTAGAGTAAAACTGAAGAAAATGGACTTTGAAACAAGAGATTTAGGAGCTGTCCACTTATTGATGAGGAAACTATAAGTACCTGTCAAGAGTCTAAAACTTTTAGCTTAGATCTCCTTAATGTGGTTTTGAATCTCAATCTGTCCAGATACAGAAGAGCTGGCAGACAGCAGAAGCTGTAAAAATAGCAGTTGTACACTTCTTTGGAATGAAGAGAGGAAAATGTAAAGGAAAAATAAATACAATACTCTAAGAAAAACTATAGCAGAGAAATACTAGCGATTTCAGGTTGCTCAGTGCCATCTGCACAGTAACAAGTAGGAGGTACCACATAGGTGAATCTGAAGGTGACAGGACAGATGCTACTTGCTCAACAGCTTTGGGGACAACATATTTAGCACTGTTTTAGAGCAGGGCACAGACAACTGGGGTCTGGCCTGAAGTGCACAGATTTCTGAAATGGGCTTTGGATCAACAGTCTCAGCAAAGGACAGGTGGATCAGTCCTGATTCTTATTTAAATAGGGGCCATGTCTACACAAGATGCTACTGCACAGTCGTTACTGCACATTTATTTAATACTTGTATATACTGCACACTTATATAGTACTTGTATGTATAAGTATTAAGTAAATGCACAGTAACCTGAATTACTGCACAGTAGTGCCAGCAAATGCTTTTTCTGTGACACTACTGCACAGTAGCCTAATAATACTTCACAGTAGCGTCACGTCATGATTTTTCCCATGCGACACTACTGCCCAGTAGTATCGGGCACTGTGGACTTGGGCTCCCACCTTGCTGCCTTTCCCGGGGACCTCAGCAGCCCAGTGGGTGCAACTCATCACTGCAGGACACAGCGGGGCCCCATGGGGATGTCCTTGCCGCTAGAAGCTCCATGCTGCTCTGGTGAGGCATCCCCTGCATGCACGACAGCAGTGAAGGGCACAACCCCATGACACTGGGCAGAGGAGATGTTGCCAGGGCAGCCTGGAGCTCTCAGCAGCAAGAACCCCACGCAGCCTCACTGTGCCCTGCAGCACTGGGTTGCACCTGCTGGGCTGCAGAGTCCCTGGGGGAGGGCAGTAGGGTGGGAGTCCACACCTGCAGTGGGCAGCCCACCTCGCCCCTGCCCGATGCACAGATTTGAAGGGCACGCGTCTCCACTGCCCCCCCAGGAGTGCACACAGCCACAGGGACCCAGTCCTCAAAAAAGGGAACTTTGCTACTGATGAATATAAGGGTGTTATGCTATTACTCTCTAAAAGTATGGTTTCCAGTACATTAGAAAGCAAAGTTAAGAAATAAAAATAATGTTAAAATCTTACCTGTTTGAATTTGCTTTCCCCTTCCAACAGAAGTAATCTTACTTACATAAGGTATCACGCTAGAGACAAAATATGGATAGTAATGTATAGTGAAATAGTGAAATATTACCATTTTATACATTTTAAAAGCAGTTCAATCAACTGGTACAATTTCAGTTGCATCATTTAGATCAGTGGTTCTCAACCTTTTTTGTTCCAGGACCCATTTGTAAACATTGATGGCCAGTCCTGACCCGGTAAATAGTTCAAGTAGCTAGCCTCCTGCCAGTCAGCAAGGGGAAACCCAAGGTTTCCCATGTTTTTCTCCATTAAAAGAGAAAACATGATTTTCCATGTTTTTCTGTGATTGTTCACTACCCTTTCATAAATTCTTGTGACCCATTTTTGGGTTGCGATCTACAGGTTGAGAAACACTGCTCTTAATTTAAAATTTGGAAGCAACATGGAATGTTAGTTAAAGGCACTCTACTATAGAGTCTGTCGCTACTTTACTGGAGTTAGGGCCAAATCCTGAGATTCAAGAAACTCAAGATGGAGTCACATTTGCATTTAGATTTAAATGTCAACCCAAAGTTCTAATTACTGGGTGATTTCATTTAATAGCACAACTTTGGGCTCTGATGCATCATTTTCTGATAACTTAACTGTGCATCCCATAGGAATTGCGCATGGCCCCAGATACAAGTGGGAGAGGTCAATTTTTAATATACCGTATTGGGAAAAACTTCCATAGTAGATCAGAACATGATTTTTTTCTACAGATAGTTTAAGAAAATAAAAGTAATTACAAAATGTAATAAAGGATTATTAGAAAAATTAAGATGGAAAACTTGTAAAATTTCAGATGACCCAGAGCATGACATTTTGTAAAACCAGCATCATATCTAATTTCACACAAAAATACATTTTGTTTTTTACTAGTTGACTAACTTACCTATCAAATAATAATTGTATGGAAAAAAAAACAAAACACACTTCTTTCTATCACACTGTACAAGGAAGGTGATTTACAGTTTAAAGTTCAATTTTTTAAATACATTTGAATAGACTTAAAATGAGTAAGTAGGGTAAACTTGAAGAAATGATAGTCTGACATCCTAAAACAGGTTTTTGGATGTTTCAGCTTCTTTTGCAAGTAACTTAGATGCTCTTGGTTATGGAACAGAAGCGAGGCCTACAGAAAGAGGCTGGGATTTTTCGGAATTTGAAAGGTTTATATAACAGTAGAATCTGAGTAGTCCTGATGGTCCAGGGACTATGCTAGAAGCTAGATTTATTTCGTAATATCTTTTATTGCACTAAGATTTTAGCTGCTCCTTCCCAAACCTGAACAAGTAGGAGAAACAGCCTGAAGTAAACAGCCTGAACTGAACTCCAGTTAGAACAATTCTTAAGTAGTAAATGAGCCGTCACAGACAACTACGTTCCAAAAGATGTTTATCTACTAATTGAACTGCCTTTTCTATATTAAAAAAAACTAAAGAAACATTTTAGTGTCAAGAGCATGGATGAAGTTCAGGAAAATCTGGCATAAGAACAGTGAAATGTTACTTAAAAGTTAGACACCTGTTAGAGCAAGGATTTTAATTTACTAATGTGCCTGTACAATACCCAGCCTGATACTGTACGTACAATATCTAGACCCCAATCCTGAATAGGGCCTCTGGCTGCTCCCGAAATACAAGAGATAGAGAGTGGGTATCTGGTATAAGACAGAAGAGAAAAATTAAACATTATAAAAAAAGAAAAAAAACACAATAACCCCCCCCCCCAAGGTTTGTATAGTATAACTCTCACCATCTCTTAGACTTGCCACTTGACATTAGGACCACAAATATTACTTTAAAAACCTGTACATATGAATACCTGCACATTTATTTTAACTTCTCAAATTTGGTCTAATATACATTTCTCAAAAAACCCACAACTTCAAAAATTAATGGAGAAAAAGAGTGGGCAATCACCCAAGGAAGCTACCTACAAAGACTAAAGGCATCTAACAGACAACAAAGGAGACATACTACAAACAGGAGCCATTGATATATCCTGTTCTTTCCATAACAGTGCAAAGGAAAAAACAGGGCGAATGTCAAGAATGCTGATAAACTGTAGTATTTAGATTAAACATTTATTTTTTCATATATTCACAAAATCTTCACAAAAGTATTGAAACTCAAAAAGGAATTAGACTTGAGTCAAATACAGAGATGAAATGTACAAGACAAATGAGCAGGCAAACTAAAAGTTCTTGAAAGTATTTTACTTCAGATTGAAAAAAAAAGGAACAGTTCAACTGTTCTGTTTAAATAAAGATTTGCAAGATATACAGTATTTTATGAATACAATGCTGGTCATTTGAGGCAATGTAAAATACACCTCAATTTTTCCTTCATGCTTTTTTTTTCTTTTAGAAAGTTACTGTTTACCAAAAAGAAACGTGAGCAGTCCAGGAAAACCTATTTTCCATAAAATTTATGAAAACCATAAATTGAGGCAAACCTAAGATTCCCAATGGAATCAAGATTATCTTCCCGCTACCACCACCTTAAAATTATCACATGCTTATTGGAACACTAATATCTGCACCCTAAGAGTACATTTGCTTTCAACAATGAGGGTGATTCTTTAAAAACACTTCAGTGTGGTAAATGCGATACAGATCTTTGCAAGTATTAAGTGTTTGGAACAGTTTTGCTAATAGCAGCTAACAATACTGGATTAATATAATTTATAAATAATTGTTCCCTAAGCGGTGAACATAAGTCTACACATTCACAATAATCTAAAACAAAATAAATACTGTGATTATGCATAATGTCGTACAACTTGTACTAGTTTCTATGAATAAAAGCTCAACATCTTGTTGATAAAATTATCTGATCAGAATAAAAATGTGAATCTAAAATTTTAAACATTGTCAAATTAACATCACTTTTTAAACTCTTAGTACTGGTATGAGTAACTGTTATGAATTCCATCTTGTTGAAATATGTATTTTTCTTTTTGAAGTAAAACACTTTAAACATGTTGAGAATGATGATTAATTTAATTGATGACATCACTTTTGGTCTTATTTTAGTGTTATTTTATTTTAAAAAGGCATTTCACACATCTGTGCCCATTAAAGGTCAGGTTGGTCTGCAGTATTTTGTAAATGTATATAAAAAGAAATTGATAAAAGCTAACAGCATTTTATAAAAGCATCGTCTCCAGGAAAGCTACATTAAATGCAGCCACGTAGGTTGAACACAAACTCTTTCCTCTTAAAGAAATATGTTAAAGTAAATGCCATTTAACATTCTATCATTAAAGTGCCCCAACTCTTTTTTCAAACTACGTATGTGGATGTACATATTTAATTTACATTCACAGCATTAAATAATTTACTGTAAATTAAAGTGTGACCGAACCAAAAAATGCTGAATTTTAATTAAAGGTACAAGTTCAATGAAGAAATATTAGAAGGCTATGAAAGGTATGGGTTAAGGCAATACAAAATATATTTTCCATTATTTGAAGACTACTTAAATTTTTAAAGTGTAAATATAAAAATACCTAAAAGGGGAATGAGAAAAAAAATACTTTAATAGTAAAATTTACAGATAGCTTAAATTTTTTTCTCCAAGTGTTAGCAAAAAATATAAAAAAGACCAGATTTGGGTGGGTGGGGAAGGCACAAACAGAAAGGCATGGGATTAAAGTAGCCAGGGAATGCAAACACTGGTAATAAATTGAGTTGGTTTGTACTGAAAATAAAGAAAAAGAAAAACCAGAGGCTTGTTTTTATTTTAAAAAAGGGAGATTGTTGAAGGAGGAGGGAGGGAGGAGAAACCTGAAAAACCCCACTGCCTTAAAATGATGGCACGCTAGAAAACAAGGTGAAGATTTTTTTCAGCGCTCACAAATTTAGTGTTCACACAAGAGTACATGTACATTTTACACAAATGAAAGACTTCATTTGCCACTGTAAACCTTTCTTCTTAGAGGAACAACTTTTGGAGATCAAATGTTCTATTAATTATTTAAATGCCAAAAAAAAAAAAA
Organism: Alligator sinensis; assembly: GCF_000455745.1. Classification (NCBI taxonomy): domain Eukaryota; kingdom Metazoa; phylum Chordata; order Crocodylia; family Alligatoridae; genus Alligator; species Alligator sinensis. The sequence goes on from NW_005842542.1 coordinate 224,955, forward strand.
AAAGAGAAAAATTCTGAACAATATAGCTAATAAAGTATCTTTATACGGATGTTAAGATGATAATTTAGATTATTTTCCAAACTAATCCTGAGAAAAAAAATGCTGTTTACAATTTAAACAGTAATATTATGTAAAAAGTATTAACAAATCCACTATTACAAATGTCAGTTTTCCTATGTGGTCATCTATATATACACACAATAAAATGGTAAATATATGCAAAAATAATTAAAAAAAATCATGCACAAATTACTTTCACCTTTAAAGGCAGGGTTTCCCTCAAAAATACAATTTTTCATCTTTTTTTGGGTTTTTTTGTTTTTTTGTTTTGTTTGATACCACCCCCTAAACACACTGAATACTACCCCTACAGGTCAGCATGAGCTGATGGGAAATATATTTATTTTACATTCAAGCTTTATATCCTAAATGACCCTGTTGTAGCATATGACTTATCAAATGAGCAGCCATTTTTTCCTCTTTTTTGCGGTGATCAATCTTCATGATCCGTTCCGTGGCGAGCTGGGAAAAAAAATGCAGTTGCTAATCAATGTCTGAACAGTCTGAAGCTCCGGAAGATATCCAAGGAGTCACTATCAAACTATCCTGTAGCATGAGATCATTGCATACAGATAGGCAACTATCTACAAAGGTCTGAAAGGGCTGCGTCCCTCTTGTGTTTCCTCTTTTTGCCATGGAAATACTGATTATGTGATTTGCTGCCTTGATGTTGTTTGTTTGTCACTGAGGTACCATGGCTCGAGTTTGTTGGACCTTGAAAGCCTTTGTTGGAAGAAGAGCGGAAAAACCTTGCAGATCCATGCTGCAAAACAAAAAGAACCTAATCAACATGCATTACAAACAACATATGCCATTTACAGCATTTGGGTTCTGGTTAAAAAACCCAAAAACAAACCCTTAAACACTGTAATTTCAGGAGGTATTGTATTTAAAAAGATCTCAATGTTAAGGGAAGAATTATATCTACATCTAACTTCTTGTGCTAAAAGGCTTTCACTTCAGCAACCTCAGTAATGAAAGAAATAGAATGCTGATCTCTAGCCTTTACATAACACTTCAAGAGTGACAGGACCACATACTTTATTTTGCAGTAAGAATTGTACTATGTACCCTTTACTAAAAGGAAGTGGATAATTCAACTGCACATGTCCTTCTACATCTAAAATTTCCGAGAACAACTTATAAAAAAGGAAGTCTATGTAATCAGTTTAACAGGTATAAAAAAAAAAAAAAATATATCACTGAACAACCAGTCCCAGAAAGGACCGAGGGGGAACGAAATGACCCCAGAATAATTAATGATCCTGGAATGCCTCAAGAAAAAGTCTGCATATTCTGTTACACTAGAAAATAAATAATCAGGAAAAAAAATCCTTTTCAAGATAGCTGTTCTTCCACAGAATGTCTCCATACTTTCAGAAGCATGTATCCTATTAAAATCGTTTAAAATATTTATGTTTTTAGAACAGTTCCAAACCTGAGATTTGTTCATGCTGCTAGATGTATTAGCCGTTTGACTATTTTGCATTTTTCCACCTGATTGGGAAGATTCCAGTGATACATCTTGTGACCCCACTCGGTTTGTGGTAGACTGACGACAACTCAGCTGCTTAGATGTTTTGCATGGTGTTCCATCAGAATCCTTCAAGAAGACATGGGTATTAGACAGCTTATGTTCTCAGAATAAAACTAAAGTAAACAAAGTTTAAGGAGTAAATATGTTGGTCCCACCAGATACTAAGCCATTTTCAATCTAGAATTCCATCAACTCCATCAATACACAGTCCTGACTGTTTAAAGTCTTTTAAAATCCCTTTATTAAACCAGATTTTAAAAACCCCTATTTAAATACATGTTCACTAGGCAATTTATTTTGGGAATGTTATTTAAATCACATCAGCCCTTTGAAATGCATGCATTATTCAGGAAACAGGGGCAAAGAATGTGATTGCACTTTATATAGGAATGCAGTGGGCCATCATATCAATTTAGTTTTGACAAATCAATTAATGCCCATTGGATTTGTAAGAAAAATAACCCCAATGCAAATCTAGCTTCTGTATGTAATTATTGGAACCATCATAATTTGTCTAAAGTATATTATACACATATACGAAGAGGGAGATAAAAAAATTCTGATCAAGTTCAAAATAAGAACTTTAATACTTACTACATCACTAGAGCTGGATAATGTGGAAGAGGAGGAAGACAATGGACCAGATGATGAGTTTGAAGAGTGTTTACTGAGCATTTCTGAAGTTTTACTTCTAGATTTCCCTAGTGCTTCATTCTCTTCAGAAAGATTATTGTTACACTTGTCCAACTGTTGAGTATCTACTATCAAGGTTACCCCATTACCTGCAAAAAATAATTTTAAAAAGTAAAATGAAAGGAAATTGTTCATTTCTAATAAACCCTACATTTTGTATACACAGCACAGTAATTTTCAGAGTAGTCCCAGCAAAACCTATAGACTTCCCAGATGTAGCAACTTGGGATCAGATCTACACTCAAGAAGTCCACTGTGGAGCGTGATGAAATAAACTACCATACTATACCAAATTTAAAAATATACATAAGAGTTCAAAAAGAGAACAGACCACAGAAATGCTGTTTAACTTTCTATCTATGCCTCTGGCTACTTAATTTGCGTTCCTAAATGGGAATTGCTGGGTGCAGATCTTCTAAATAATATGTAGCCTTGTGTTCTGGCAAATGTGGTAAAAAAGATTTAAGAGCAGAGAAATAGCCAATCTTGGAACAAAACCAAGAAGAATCCCAGTATGAACTTCCTTGTTACGTTTCTTATAAGCAAGATTTACTGTTTTATATGTAAAAGGGGCCAATACAAGGCAAGGTTGCCCAAATTTGCTTATTCCTAGACAGTGCTATACTTCTATTCAAAACAGCAGATTTTTAGGAGAAATATTCCTCTGTGGCCCTTTATGAATGCCCTCACCATATACTGAGGTAGGTTTCCAGTAGATCTACAGGTTCATTTTCTAGTTAGGTATATTCATATACATAACTAACGTTATGTAAATACATTAACAATTAAGTAATACTATGAAGCTTGAGAGATCCGACTGCCACAGCCAGCTGACGTATCTTTACCATACTGATTTACAGATTAAAAAGAAGAGGTGGTGCCACAAGCAGTCTTCCAATCAAGACAGAGCTTGCTGGAATCCACCCACTAAGGCAAGCTTTAAATTCTGGTCAAGCGTAAAGATGGCCAATTATTTCTCAACTGTTTAGTCATCACTAATCTAATCAACATGATTAGATTTTTAGACATTGCATAGTTTCAATGCATTTTAGAGTATATGCAATTTAACTCATCTAAATGATGATCTCTAGCCACAAAACAGAGCACTGGAGTTCTGTTTTACATTAAGTCATTAAGCATGGCAGAAAATATAACAAAGCAGAGTCCAAAAACCAATCCCAGAGTCATCCTTAACAATTAGAAGGTTAAAATAAACAGAGGCCATGGACAGACATACATTTCAAGTGCTCCAAATTTCACTCCAATTCGGAATGCTTCAGGCAGGGACAGACTGCGCAGCCTTCTGCTGTAACCTACTGCCAGGGTGCTTCCAAAAAAAAAATAAATAAATAAAAATAAAATAAAATAAAAAAAAAATCAATGAGGGTATGCAGCAAGTGCTCTCCAGCCAGAGGAGAATCCTGTGGCTGGGGGCGGGGGGCAGAGAACAGTTTCTTGCAGACTCCAGAGAAGGTTGAGGGCAACTGTGCACCTCCCAGTGGAAAACAAGAGACTGGAGACCCTGCACTCCCTGCCAGAACTGTAAGACCCTGTGGCAGAGACATACAAACGATTTTCTGGTTCTAGAGGTTGCTGATGCTGCGCAAGTGCACATGTGCATGTTTGAAGGGCTTTAGATGTTACATCTGTCCAGGACTAGAAAGACTGCTTTGAATATTCTTCATATACTTGGATATATCCCCCCCATGATCTATTCTCTTTAGTAACAAAAGTCTATAAGGAATTATGATTATTATTCAAGTATTGCTCTGTTTTTTATATTTACTCCCCCAGGGAAGTCAATCTCTTTTGTATCATGCTCACAGCTACATCCTTAGCTAGTTGAGATCAAAGACATGTTTAATTTCAGATCAGGAACACACTTCAGAAGTTCAGCAGAGAAACAAAAAATAAATAAATAAATAAATAAATAATTTAAAAAAAAACCAACCAAGGTTTATGTTACTGTCCTTAAAGTCTGGACTACTTTAAAAGTGACTGTGTTGTGTATATTCATTTTACAACAATCTACACTTCAAACACACCAGTAGAGAAACATACAGTGATAATTTTTAGAACCATTTTAAACAGAAGCTTTAAAGTTTCCCCTTGGGTGTCAGTGCTCTTTCTAGGGTTGTTACCAGGCAAAATCAGTGACACCAGAATAAAGATTAGTGTTAATGCCGTTTTTTCCACAGCTACTCAAATCCAAATTTTCCCTCTAGATTATGCTAACAGTTTGCCAGAGAATTAGATGCAATGTAGAATGTTCATATTTAGACCTTTGCCATTACCTTATCTGAATCAAAAGCAAAGTAGCCAAATCTTACCATTACATGAAGACTCTGTTCTACTCTGAATTCCCCACTGCTTTGATATCCAATCTCTGTACGTGGCCACTTCTTGCGTTACTCTAATTATTCTACCTAATATACTGTGAAAGAAAAAAAGAAAAGAAGCAAAACCTGGTCAGTTTCAGATTTTAAATACATAAGAATGCATGTAAATATGGTGTGACTTAATTTTTTAAAAGTTTTACCTTTCAGTTTCATTGTTGGGATAATATTTAGCTATTGGCGATACAGCATGGCTCAAAACAACATATGCATAATCAAAGGCCTGTTTCACTTGCATGGCACCATATGAACTCCTCCCAACATCATTACCTTAAAATAAATACATAATAAATCATGCACTAGTCAAAACTGCAACACATCAAAAAGTACATATTTTATAGAGCATGAAATGCCATATAGAGCAACACAACATTTCAGTTTGTGTGGGATCCTAAGATTTTAGAGTATCTTTCTAACATGATGAATAAATACAATTTATTATAAAATATCAAAATGGAATCCTATAAATAAAATACCAATTTTGTGACCACAGATATCAAAACTGCCAAGTATATGTCCATTTACAGAATCAAATGGATGCCATGAGCATGTCTAAATGTTTTCTCTTCTGACTCCAGGTCCAGTGCCAACAAAATAAACTTTACCTACTCACTCCCACTGGACTGTGGCTGTAAGTACCTGCTACCAGGTATGAACCTCTTGCAGCCCTAGTACAGTCTGCAGAGCGCCCAGACAAGGGAGGAACGCTCACAGCTACCACCCCTGCTCTCTCCAAAATGAAACACAGCGTGGTCGTCATGGGAGACTCCCTCCTGAGGGGGACTGAGGGAGCAATCTGCCACCCTGACCCCTTAGCCCAGAAGGTCTGCTGCAGAGAGGATCCCAAAGCTTATCCAGCCCTCTGACCACTACCCTATTCTCCTTATCCATGTGGGTATGAATGACACGGCTTGGAATAATCCTGGCCGTGTCATGAGTGGCTACAGGGCTTTGGAAGCGGGGCTTAGGGGGTTGGGGGTTCTTCCTCGATCCTCCCGGTTGTGGGTCATGAGCTGAGGAGGGGGAGATGGACTGACGTAGTCAACCGAAGACTGCAGCACTGGTGTCATCATGAAGGCTTTGGCTTCCATGATCACATTCCGCTCTTTGGTGAGAGAGGCAGTGGTCTGCTGGGAAGAGATGGCCTCCACCTCTCTTAACTAGAGAAGCAGCTCTTTTCAGCCAGAATGGCTGACCGGCTGAACCGGGCTTTAAACTAAACCCGCTGGGGGATGGGTGGACAGCCACTAAAGCAAACCCACTAGGCAACTTCTGCAAAACCAGCAAGTGAGGGCACTCAAGGGAATCCACTCCTACCCCAGCCCTGGAAGGATGTCCTCCTGGGAGTGCAAGGAAGCCTAGGGCTTCCAATGGGACACTCACGTGCCTGTACACCAATGCCAGGAGCTTGGGGAACAAACAGGAGGAACTGGTCCTCCTGCTAAACAAGAATGACTACGATCACATAGGGATAACAGAAATCTGGTAGGACTCCACCTATGACTGGCCCACAGGTATAGATGGCTATACCCTGTACAGGAGAGATTGTGCGGAAAAAAGGGGTGGGGGTGTAACTCTCTCTGTCAAGGAAAGCTCCATGTCCCTGCAAATTGACATTGTCACCCAGGGAGGACTGGAGACCCTCTGGGTTAAAGTGCGTGGGGAACATGGCACAGGGAACACAATGGTAGGAGTCTACTAGAGACCACCTAATCAGGAACAAGAGCTTGACCAGGAATTTGCCGAGGAACTGGCTAAGGCTGCATGCTCTTGGTGCATGGTTGTCATGGGAGACTTCAACTACCCAGACATCTCATGGGAAGAGCACTGGGCCAAATCCAAATAGTCACAAAGCTTCCTCACGTGCATGGACCAGCTCTACCTGACTCAAGAAGTCTATTCACTGACAAGAGGTAAAGTGCTGCTAGATCTGGTACTGGCCGAAGGGGGTGATCTAGTCAGTGACCTAAGAATTGAAGGAAAGCTGGGAGACTGACCACGAGCTGATCACTTTCACTATCCACCGCAAAGCTGGCAAGTCAGTCAGCAACGTAGAAGCCCTCGACTTTAGGCCCTAAAGGGACCATGACTCGAGAGGGAAGGGAGTTCAGGATGAGTGGTTGCTCCTTAAGGAAGCGATCCTGAAAGCACAAGGGATGTCCATTCCATCTCAGAGGAAAGGTAGCAAAAGGGCACAGCAACCCCCTTGGCTCAGCAGGGAACTCGTGGATCTCCTGTGTCTGAAGAGAGAGGCTTATAAAAGGATGGAAGATGGGAATCACCACAAAGGAGGCATATTCTGCACTGGTCCAGATCTGTAGGGAGCAAGCCAGGAAAGCCAAGGCTGCAACCGAACTCCAGGTGGTTACATGTATCAAGGACAATACAAAGTCCTTTTTCAGATATGTGGGGAGTTGGAATAAAAGCAAGGGTAATGTTGGACCCCCGCTAAACCAAACGGGACAACTGACACCCAGGAAAAAGCCAACCTGCTTAATGGTTTTTTTGCATTGGTTTTTCACCAGGCCAAGAGGGACCACCCTGCCTAACACTATGCGGGACGGCCAGGGTGAGGGTGAATTTATACCCAATATCAGTGTAGACCTTGTAAGGAAGACCTTGAGAGGCTAGACACCTTCAAGTCAGCTGGTCCTGACAGTTTGCACCCCAGGGTACTTAAGGAGCTGGCAGGCATCATAGCCCAGCCACTGGCAAGGATCTTCGTGAACTCATGGCACAAGCACTTCTAAAGGAATGTCTACACTGCAGTCAGAGATGACAGACTGCTCATTTTGTTCACCGGAAATAAGGATTAGTCTCATTTGGAATATGCAGTACACAATCTTAAAAAAACTGAATGAAGAAAGTTTGAAAAAGTGGAGCTGTTTTTAAAGTTACTTTTCCCATTTGACTCCTTTGGGTTAGCTTTAGATTTTGATGTTTCATATGTTAAGATACAATACCTGGTTGTAGCGGGTCTTCAATGTATAGCATTGAAGGTCTATACCCATCCAGCATACTCTTCTGCACTTCATCTTTTGCTACATATGAGCCACCATCCTTTATTCGGATTCCAGTCTTTAGGTAATTGAAATGGCGGCCATATAATTCAAAAAATTCTATTAAAAGAACACCATAGTTGGCACTCGGTATGCAGGCATCTTCCCTGGGATGTAGCTATTTAAAAGAAAAGGAAAAATGAACTTGTTTCATCTTTTCTTAAAGAGTCCCACTTTCAGATTTCTTTATGTTCCTTTCAGATGCAATCTGCCTAGATTTAAGCTGTTATCATGTTAAACACTGCCTTACCATGAATTAACTCATTATGCCCTTGTGAAGCATAAACTCCCTAATATTCCAGCAGAGATTGTGCAAAAAATCCTATACCACAGACTTGTACTTCTAATACAAATGTAATTTAATCTAGACAACTATCTAAGTGTGGCCCATACGTTACTGTGTATAAGTCCTGAAGTGTGAACAAGTGGCTCACGTAATTTTGTAGACAGCATATAAAACTTCAGAGGAGATCAATCTATTTCCCATGTTAAACATACCATTCATGACCAAAAAAAGGGAAAACTGGGTTGAAGTAGATTACGTTTTCTTGAAAGAAGGATGCCTAGAATCTTCAAAAATTGAATGAAGAGAGTTTTAAAAAGTGGAGTTGTTCTTAAAGTTACTTTCCCATTTGGCTTCTTTAGGGTTAGCTTTAGATTTTGATACTTCATGTGTTAAGCTACAATACCTGACTGAAGCTCATTTGCTGATTGCCAACAATACTCTTTTCATTGACTTCTCTCTCACTCCTGCAGGATTCCAAATCTGTGAACAGACTTAATCCTGGTCATGTGTGTGCAATGTAATGCATGTGTTTGAAGGCACCCTCCATGCACCACTAAAGCAAGCATTTTATAAAAAAAAGTTGAGATGTAGGTGGTAAAAGGCATGTATGCATTACATAATTACTGCTAAAATATTTTATCACCGTAAAAATCAATCTTCTAGAAATTAACACGGATGATTGCACATAACTAATCCAAGACCAAGAAAGCAAAATACACTGCCACATACTCACACTTACAGTATATACTGTAATCATAACTGAAAGAATTATAAAAGCATTGAAATTTTTAAGTGCTATTACGCAGACAAGGTTCATAGATTCATAGATGTTAGGGTCGGAAGGGACCTCAATAGATCGTCGAGTCCGACCCCCTGCATAGGCAGGAAATAGTGCTGGGTCTAGATGACCCCAGCTAGATGCCTATCTAAGTTGAGTTCTAATAAGCTACAGTACCCAACCTATGTACTTCCTTAAACTACAAAGGACTCTGGCTTTTAGGGCTAGTATTACTTTCCCAATGGGGAGAGAGCTTTTTCCTTAAATCTGCTCTCTGCTGCCTGTGGCCATTATTTCTTGTAACCCCGGGGGGGGTTCCTTGGGTGAATTTGATATCTTTTATTAGACCAACCCAAATAGTTGGAGAAAAGTTATTAAGCAAGCTTTCGGGTTCACAAACCCTTCATCAGGCTAAGGAAGTTTCAGCAGTTGGTGTGTGCTCTTCCTGGAAACTTTCTTAGCCTGACGAAGGGTTTGTGAACCCGAAAGCTTGCTTAATAACTTTTCTCCAACTATTTGGGTTGGTCTAATAAAAGATATCAAATTCACCCAAGGAACCTTGTCTGCCTATGTCCTTAGACCAACACGGCTAAAACCTACACCCCTGTAAGTGCTATTACCACATTTACCTAAATCAAACTCTGAATTTAAGGAGCTGTGTGGCTGGGCAAAGACCAAAACTTCCATGTGTTCTGTACCCCAGGAGGGAATGGAGCCTGACACTAAGCAGCAGAGGAAAAAGGAGCAGGTAGAAGCTGTGGGAGACAGGCAGCTGCAATGTCTTCCACTCTGGCCCTGACCTGGGTTCAAGGCTGGAGTTGGACCTGCAGTGGATCTTGTTCTAATTCAATATATTCATTTTCTCATTTTATCTGTAGGAATGATATGATCCATACTGACACATTTTAGTGCTTAAAGTCATGGATATGAAGTTGTTTGTTCAAACATGAAATTCCTCACATTTGATGATAATATGTTTTTGTTCCATCTGATTAAGTGACTGAGTTGTGGAAAAACAAAGCTTCTCCAATGTAAATGCAATGTAAGACTATTTCCTCTGTGCTTAAAAAAATGGGACAAGAAAAAGAAAAGTAAATCAGAGCTGTGTACTACTTTTAATGGAATAAAAATGCAAACTTAGAAAATTAGTGCCATAATGCCATCTTGGGGTTTCTAGGAATATCACAACGAACTGCTGTGTTCCCAAGCACTACATTGCGAACTAAAGCCACTAACATCATGAAAACATTAGTACAAGATTATCCTAGATACCTGCACGTGTTGTGCATAACTGAAAAAGTACAGCACAGTACACAAGATATAGAGGAGGAAGAGAAGTGGTAAAAGAAGAGACTATCTGCAAATTATAAGTGCTTCCAATGATAGGATCTTGGGGTCATAATACAGAGAAGCAACAAAAGCACAGTTCCAATATCTGTGACAAGATCAGAACTTCATAAAATCGTTTGAATAGATATTAGTGGAGGATAAATGCATTTTAGGTAGATGCACAAATCAAACTTAGACTGAACAACCTGAACTTATTCAGCAGAATCAGTTTTGCAGATGCTACACAGCTGAATACAACATTTCTCTTTACATTTCAGTTCCACTATGAGCTGTAATGAAAATCTAATTGACCACTACTTCAGCCTTTTAATTGATGGGTCTGAAGCAAGATGCATGGCTACTGACCCATGTGAACAGTACTTATGGATTTAAACCACAAAACATTTTAATGTGGATTTTGTCAACGTGAGAAAAAATGGCATTTAAGCTTGTAACCTTGTGAGTATACTCTCGGTAGAAGTCAATGGGTCTGATTCAAATAAATATGGTAAAATAGCAATGCCAAAATCACACCCGAATAGGTATCATGTTCTAATTTAATAAATTCATTTTCTCATTTTATTTGTAGGAGTGACATGGAAGTATGGCAGAAGACCAGCTTGGCTGAGCAGGGAACTCCTCAGTAAACTAAATCACAAAAAGAAGCTTATAAGAAGTGGAAACTTAGACAAACAACTAGGGAGGAGTATAAGAGTATTGCTCGGGCATGCAGGGATGAAGTCAGGAAGGCCAAAGTGCAATTGGAGTTGCAGCTAGCAAGGGATATGAAGGGTAACAAGAAGGGTTTCTACAAATATGTGAAGAACAAGAGGAGGATCAGGGAAAGTGTGGGTCCCTTACTGAATGTGGGAGGCAACCAGTGATAGAGGATGCAGAAAAGGCTGAAGTACTCAATGCCTTTCACCTCAGACTTCACAGGCAAGCTCAGCTCCCAAACTACTGCACAGGGCAGAACAGTTTGGGGAGGAGGTATGCAGCTAACAGACAGAAAGAACAGGTTAGGGACTGTTTAGAAAAGCTGGACGTAATCAAGTCCGTGGGGCTGGATGGGCTGCACCTGACAGTGCCGAGGGAGTTGGCTGATGTGACTGCAGAGCCACTGGTCATCATCTTTGAAAACTGATGGCAAATTGGGAGAGATCCAGGATTGGAAGAGGGTAAACATAGTGCCCATATTTAAGAAAGTGAAGAAGTAGTATCCAGGGAACTATAGACCAGTCAGCTTCACTCCAGTCCCTGGAAAAATCATGGAGCAGATACTCAAGGAATCCATTTCTAAGCACTTGGAAGAGAAGAAGAAGATGCTAAGGAACAGTCAGCATTGATTCACCAAGGCCAAGTCATGCCTAACCAACCCGACTGCCATCTATGATGAGGTGACTGGCTGTGTGGATATGGGGATGTAGTATACCTTGATTTTAGCAAGGCTTTTGATATAGTCTCCCACAACATTCTCGCAGATAAGCTAAGGAAGTATGGGCTGGATGAATGGACTGTAAGGTGGATAGAAAACCGGCTGGAGCATTGGGCTCAAGAGGGTAGTAATCAATGGCTCAATGTCTAATTGGCAGCCAGTATCAAGTGGAGTGCCCCAGGGGTCAGTCCTGGCATCGGTTTTGTTCAATGTCTTCATCAATGACCTGGAAGATGGCATAGAGTGCACCCCCAGCAAGTTTGTGGATGACAACAAGCTGGGGGGAGTAGTAGATACACTGGAGCATAGGGCTAGGATCCAGAGTGACCTAGACAAATTGGAGGATTGGGCCAAATGAAATCTCATGAGGTTCAACAAGGACAAGTGCAAAGTCCTGCACTTAAGATGGAACAATCCCATGCACCAGTACAGGCTGGGGGCTGACTGGCTGGACAGCAGCTCTGCAAAAAAGGACCTGGGGGTTACAGTGGACAATAAGCTGAATATGAGCCAGCAGTGTGCCCTTGTTGCCAAGAAGGCTAATGCCATACTAGACTGCATTGGTAGGAGTGTTGCCAGCAGGTCAAGGGAAGTGATCATTCCCCTCTATTCAGCACTGCTGAGGCCACATCTGGAGTACTGGAGTTTTGGGCCTCCCACTACAGAAAGGGCATGAACATGTTGGAGAGAGTCCAGCGGAAGGCAATAAAAAAGGTGAGGGGGCTGGGGCACATGACATGAGGAAAGGCTGAAGGAGCTGGGCTTATTTAGTCTAGAGAAGAGAAGACAGAGGGGGTTTAAAAGCAGCCTTCAGCTACCTGAAAGGGTGGTTGAAAGAGGATGGAGCTGGACTGTTCTTCAGTGGTGACAGATGACAGAACAAGGAGCAGCCGTCACAAGTTGCAGCAAGGGAAGTTTAGATTAGATATCCGGAAGAATTTTCTCACTTGGAAGGTAGGAAAACACTGGAACAGGCTACCCAGAAAGGTTGTGGACTCTCTATCCGTGGAGTTTTTTTTAAAACTTGGCTAAACAAAGCTTTGCCTGGGATGATCTAGTTGGAGATGGTCTTGCTTTCAGCAAGGGATTGGACTAGATGACCTCCAGAGGTCCCTTCCAACCCTAATTTTCTATGAGTCTGTGGAAGGTACCAACTCATCTCTGAAGTTGGTCTGCCGAAGCGGGGATAATGTGTTGTCCACTGTACCACTACTGACCAGGGTTCACCTAGAGTTTAATCAACATTTTACGCTGAAGAACTGCCAATTACCTTCAGTCTGATATTCTGAAAATGCTATCAGCATGTTACTTTGAGTGCCTTTTACAGTAGATCCCTCAAGTGCCATTTTAAATGCTATGGACCAGAACAGCAAGTTTCACATATTAATAAATATATAACTACTTTCACTCTTTAAGTCCTCCAAAGCAAATGGCTCTAATTCCACAATCTGGATTCCAATGTTAAGATTTTCAGACAGAATTATTAAACTAAATTCTAACTATGAGGGCAGAATTTGGCCTCAATTACACCAGCAACAATCAAATGTAAACAATGAGGGCAGAATCTGGCCTATAGACATGATATTAAACATTGAAATTTCCTATAGACGTGGCATCAAATACTGAAATTTCACAAGCAGGAAAAAACATTTTTTGCCACAATAGCATCGACAATTTCAGTTAACTCACCTGAAGAAAGCTGACAGCCATTAAAAAAAGACTATATGAACCAATTCCACCTGTGAATACTTCATTAAGGTCCCTCTGTAACAGGAACTGTTTCAATACTAAAACCAGATACGGTAATACAGGATATTTCTGAAAAAGAAAACAAGGATTTTTGGCTAAACATTATGCATACTCAAGTTTGCTGCAAAAGCCACAGTGAAAATGGTTGTGCCTAAATCACAAGACACCCATATCTTTACTTGGTATTACCATACTAAACACAACAAGTCGAAGTGACATAGGATATATTTAGATTCCTTTCCTTATGGACAGTTATTTTTGCATTGCAATGGAGGACGGTGGTCTGCAAGTTTCCCTGGATATCTTCTAAGGGATGTCAAAGGGCAGAAGAAAGGAGTGAGGGTAACCCTGTCCTCTATGATTACTACAAAGTTTCCCTAGATCTACTCCACAGTACTGTTGCTATGGAGTAAATTTAAAGAGAAACTGAGCTGGTCCTGATTGAACCAAACACATAACTACATCTGCTTTTCTTACAACTTTTCAAGGAAAACTAAAGGAATATCAGTGCAACCTACAGAAGACACTTCACAAGAGTTGCATTCTTCAGTTGCTAGACGCTGAAACCAAGATCCGACACACTTACACCTGTGAGTGTTCCTAATGAAGGGCCTCTTTATGAAAAATTGTTAAATCCACAAATTGTTTTCTAAAGAACTATTAAACTTGTATTAACTAGCTCTTCAAGATGTTTTATCCACATGGAACCCACTCAAGGTATCTGTTGGAACTATGCCAGCACCCTGCATGTCCTTGTACACATTATCCAGAGGAAACAACCTCTGTTTTTTCATCAAATCCAGAATGCCAGAGCTAAAGGACTCTGCGGTGGCAAAAAAGCAACACTGGGTTGTAGGATCTATATAAGCAAAACACTACAAAAGAAAACAACAATTTCTGCAAAGTTTGTAGCCGTTCTTTTATCAAGTATTTGTCCACATGGATCCTCTCATTGTCTTGCTGGCAACATACCAATTACATCGTTATGAGGAATCCGATTTAAATAAAAACTGAAAGACTTTCCTATAAAACTAAGAGTGAGATCTGCTTTCTTTTAGGTAAGTGCCCTAAAGTCATTTAAACTCTGTTTTGGCATTAAAAGACCATGACCATCAAATGACAACTGTACCCATACAGGATATGAGACCTCAGTGATGCAGCCACAACAATCTATGCCCAGTGGCAGAAGCAGTTACTGTCCTGACAGTGGTGTCTGACATTTGGTAATGTCATCTTAGCATTTTAAATTATTATTTCTGAGTTTCTCTCTTGAGAACTGCAAGTATGTCCAGGAACTGGAAGATTGTCTCACTGGAGACATTTGTACTTCATTAGCAAGTCCTGGCAATTGTGGGAAGAGTAGAAGTTTCCTTCTAAACAAGTTTCTTTATCAATTCCTGAGAGCAGTATTTTATTTTCTCGTGTGCTACAGCCACAAGGAGCTCCTGAAAAGAATGGCTGTAAGAATACCTTATTTATTTTGGAAGGGCTTTCTCAGTCATTTTCAGAATGCACCCTGCATGTCCTTGTACACAATGACCAAAGGAAATAAGTGACTGAGAGAGGCAGAGGCCTACCAATGATCTTTGGACATTTTAGCTGCACCCAGATGAGCATGGACCTGCAGTATGTGGTGCTGCAGATCTGTATGCAGCACTACACACCACACATGCAGGCATTCCCTGCACTGCTACCTTGCAGCACGGGGGTGGGGAGGCACACAACCAGTTCTCCTAATCTAAGTTCCTGCAATAGGCACCCCTCACTTTGAAGGAGTAGAGTGATTTACACTTGTGTAAGGCTGGACAAAATTTGTCTGCTCTACTTCTACTCTGGGGTGGGGTCAACGTAGTTCATAGCAAACATGCCAGGTGTCTCAACCCCTACTGTCTGTCATTCATTTCAAGAGGTCATGAAGGGTCCTACAGAACAATTAACAGTTGTAAGGGGTTAATAGTTTCATCTGCAAAGATGAAGCAATCAGAATATGAGCATGTTGCTTTTGATCATTACTAACACCAAATATTCTAATTCTTGTAAATTTCACCATGCAGAGGCACTTTCATCATTCTAGGCGGCCTTGCTAGGTTAGGTTATTCATTCCTGCATGAAAGGCTTCCCCGTAGTCTGAGTCTCAAAAACACAGTTTGATATTTCTCTAGTGGCTGGTGACGCCATGTCTGCACACCAGAAGGTAAGACCCATATGTAGAAATCAGAGTCTGGACCCCGTCCCATTCATGTCTCTCATAGAGGGTGAAATGATGTCCTAACTCCTAAAATCTCCTTTTCCTGCTTCAATTTACAGATTGGTCAAGGAGACCAAATAGAAAATATTGGGAGAAGGACTCATTTTATTTTTCTATTTCATCTCTGTCAGGACGCCACCTTCAGAGGAGCTGAACAATGCTGAGCAGACCCAGGGGATTTATTTAATTAAATACAGCTCTGGGTGCCAAACTAGGCAGATAAACTTAATTTCTGGTACCCTTGGTTCTAGTACAGGGGTGGGCAATTATTTTGGGCGGAGGGCCGCTTACTGAGTTTTGGCAAGCTGTTGAGGGCCACATGGGTAGCCCCGCCTCTTCACAGGGCCCCACCCCCCCAGTCACCAACTCGTGACTGGAAGTTCTGCCCCCTAACCCCTGACTTTTGCCACCAGAAGTGTCCCCACTCTTTGCCCCCCAGAAAGTACTCCCTTCAGCAAGGGATTTTGCTCCTTTAGGCAAGGGGTTCATGTTTGAACCAAAAACATACCAAATTGTATTCTAAAATGTGAACAACTAGAGCATTCATTAATTTGATTTAAAAAAAAATATTTTTGTCCTGATTTATATGCGTTTGTGTAGTGTACATAGAGATGACTGCACAATAGCTTAAAATGAAGTTTTAGTCTTGTATATTGTGGGGGGTGGGTATGTGGAGTAGATGTATGTGGATATAGAGTCTGTGGGGGGCTGTGTGTGGGGGGAGGAAGGTTGGGTTTGTGTATGGCAATGCGAGGGGTGGTGTGGGTGCATGTGTATGGTGGGGTGTGTGTGTGGGACTCACCCTATGAACACACACACACCCGCCTCCCCCCTGTACCAACACAGTCCCATGCTCTGTAGTCCAGTGATGGTGCCAGGAGCCACAGCAGGTGGTGCTAGAACAGGGCGGGGGCAGAAAAGCAGGAAACTGGCTGGAGGTGGGGCGGGGTCTAGTTGCTCAAGCCTGCTGAAGGTTCCCTCTGGGTCCTACTGCCCCTGGTTCCTGTCAGCTTTGCAGGCAGCTGGGGGCAAATAAATCTTAATTTAGTAAATTTTTTAGGGGCCCCGCAGGCCATATTTTGCCCACCCCTGTTCTAGTACCTATGTAGGCTTCGTGGTTGTAATTAGTGGTATGTTGCAGAGATTCTTGTTCAGGCATGACACTTACATTTCTAGAAGTCAAAGACGTACTATATTTACTTGAAATAAGACTAGGTTTTTTACCTTCCCAATCAGCATGGGAAAAAAGCCTCATCTATAATAATAGTACGCTTATCCTGTCTGTCCAGAGTACTCCAATTGGTCAACCAGGGGTACACCTGGGGTAACTTGAGAAGGCCCCAGGGGGTATGCGGAAGCAGTGCAGAGAAGCAGGGGCACTTCTGGTTTCGCCACTGTGCGCACAAAGGACCCCCCACCCCCTCCACTCGTCAAGCAGCTAGGGGACGCCCTGCTTCTCTACTGGCCACCAGGGGTACACAACCAAAAAAGGTTGAAGACCCCCTACCCTGTGCAGTTTCTGCCCTCCTCTGTTCCTTTCCCCCTCCTTACTGTCACATGTAGCTTGCTTCCACATTGTGCTTGGAGAAGGAACAGAGCCTGAGCAGGTCTGACAGTGGAAGGGGATGAGGGGGAAGGCTGCAGGGGAAAGAACTTATGGGGGGCAGAGGACAAGGGAGCCACTTGACTCCCTGCAGCCACCATTTTCCCTACTGTAGCAGTGGGAGGGGGATGAATTCAAGACAACACTCCAGTAATTAGATTCTACACACCTAGAATATTATAACAACTTTATAAATTTTCCATATATAGAATGGAAAATGTATAGAATAGGGAAAATATAGAATAGGGTCATGTTATATTCAGTGTCATCTTGTATTTGACAAAATACAGTAAACAAGATCACGTGCCATGTACTGAGGGAAGTCAAACATTTAGAGATCTGCACCTCATTTTGGTATTGTAATAGTTACAGATAACTATCAGTACAAAAGGCTCCTGGGCATGGTACTAGTGCTAAAGAATGCACAGCAGGCAGCAGGTCAGATTTTAAAGGAAGACTGGGGATTATGTCAGAAATATGTTCAGTCACTGCTTTATATCAAGTTAACTGGTTTACATAGTTTGATCCGTCCTGTACAGCTACTGACCTCATTTACTAGCTCACCTACTGACCCATTTGGCTTTGAGCAAACAAGGATGTCGGCGCTACCACTAGAGGAGTCAACCTCAGCATTCCGTTAGATTTAAAGACACCACCGTGCTCTACCAAACAAGCAGATTTTTACTGCTGGCTTCACCAAGGAATTTACTATGTACATCTAAATGTTTCACTAGGAGAAGAGTAAAGAAAGTTCAAAATGACTGCAAAGTTTTAACAAAAAAAAAAAGCCTATTAAAACCTAACACTTAGACTCCACATATTAAGTCATTTCTTATTTGTCTTGACAATTAAACTATATTATGCAATAACATGCAAGGATAACCTATGACAGACTCATTAACAGGAAATTTGTTAACAGCATTTTTTAAGCTATTGGGATTCATCTAAAAGTAGCCATTAAATAATGAATACCCCGTTTACTAATACACAGGCCCAAAATTAATTACAACGTTCTGCACCAACCCATGGCCTTATCACAGCCTTGAATTGCCAAGGTACTAGGGAACATGTATTCAATATTAATGCTAATGAATCATCTTGATTATATGTCTAGAGGTACACTTTCCATGAATACTTCATTCCAGAATTTTCAGGCAGCAACATACTTTTTGCCTTTTTGTGCCCCTTTGTTTGGCTATCACACTAACAAAGAATAAAAGAGTACAGTGTTTGAACACCTGATTTTACATTTCGCTTTGACTCTATTCTTATTACAAAGTGAATTGATATATAATTCAAAAGGTTCTACTATAAGTATTATCTAACCTTGATAAAATCTTTGATGAGTTGGGCTGCTTTAACCCCATTCTGTACATTAAAGCTGATATCGACTTTTACCTCAGTGAAGGAATCTGTCAGTTTAATAATAGGAACCTGACAAAGGAAAGAGAAAGTTGAAGTTAATGTACAGGGATCTCAACTGTAATCTATTTTCCAAGATCTACTGAACTTAAATACTACAATATGGTTTATAGATAGCTGCACTAGCAAATAAACTCTTCTAGATTTGCAGAGGGAAGGCTGGGGGGGGAAGGGAGGGGACAACAAACAAACAAAGCAAGACAGTAAGATCACAAGAGCACTGAATTAATAAGATCTCATTTCCTTTTTGCCCATACCTTTAAATGATTTATGCTTTACTCAAACACAAAGTATTTTTAATTTGAAATCTATTATATATAATATAGTAATATTTATGAAGGTTCCCTAACATGTAATTGCAAAGTCAAAATAGTATCATTTCTAGTGAGGAAAACACCAGAGGGAGACAATGATTAAGAAATAAAGACCTTTGGTTTCAGAAAATATTTTCAAGAGAAAATACAAATCTCAGGAAATCTATCAATGACTGGAAGAAAACATAGACATGAGCGACACTTCAGAAACAGGTCAGGAATGAGTTTCACTGAGTGAATTATTTATGTATTAAAAAACCAGAGCAGAAATTTCTCATCCAGGATAGAATTTGTCTATTTAAATATCCTCACCTTTCCAACCCCTAAAAAAAATAATTCAGAATCATTATAAGTACACTTATAACTACGGTAGCTGATATAATTACTGTTATAAGCCACAGCCTGGTTGACTCGTCAGTAGTAATAAAAATATTATTATGTATTAATAAGTAAACAGGTTTGACTTTGAATGTATACAAAGTAATGCATGTCTGGTCAAGACATTTTCCAAAGGACACTTGCCAAATTAGAAATTCCCTTTAAAAACATTAAACTGGGGGACCAAAAAACAAACAAACAACTTACAGTTGCTTTGTCTAAAACCTTCACTGAATTTTCATCCGCTACATTGTGCTTTCTGAGAGCTTCTTCCAGGGTCCAAAGAGGTAATGTTTCCCATTTCCCAAACACAACTAAGTCAATATCACTGAAATGGGGAAAAAAATTGCAAAGATAGTTAATTTAAAATATACATGAATGCCAGTTTTTTGCTTTTGCTTTGTTTTTTAATGTATGCCACTGAAATGTAACATGAGTATTGATTCCTCTGTAAATTCCCTTGAATAAAAGAAAGAAAAACTTCAAAATAATACAAGACAATTCGGATTCCAAGGAACAATTGTTATATATTTTAAAATCAGATGGGAAGCAACCATCAGATACTTTGATAATACTAATTGTGACAAAAAGTAAAGTTTAAAATATGAAAACAGCTCAGACCTTTAACAGTTAATTTAGGCTAGGAACAGAAGTTGCACATAAACCAGTATAAATGATTGGAAACAGTTCATAACTGTAAAGCAACAGAAATTCAGTGCACATACATCGATTTCAACATGGCTGAAGCCAGTTTAAGATAAACCTGGATGGATGTAGTACCAGACTTCATTGGTTTAGGTTAAATTGGTTTATTGAATTTCTGTCCTAGATCCCCTCCAGATTCAAATTAACTCAGTCCCCCAGCATCCCAGAATGCTTTGCACCTTCCCCACAAACCCTACCCCTTGTGCAGTGGGCAAGCCAGCCTTGGCCTAAGCCGTCTGCTCCAGCCCAGCAAGGAAGCGTGCTTTTAGTGAATAAATCAGAATTTCTAAAGCGTGAAACTGTTGCCTCTTAATTGACTTCTACTATGAAAAAGAAACATGGGAAAACAAATTATTTCAGTACTACTTTGCATAAAACTGGATACCCAGCAATGCCAAGATATTAAATATATATGTATTTTTTTCAAATTTTGTAAGTATTTATTTATTTAACGTCTTAATTAAGTCTCCAAATTTTGCCTTTGAAGTGAGGATAGCAAGCCCTAAATAGAATTATCAATTAAAATATTTTCATACATAAAAAAGGGGAGATCTACAGGAGTCCAGTCTGAGCTGTATATTGGGCTTGCTGGGAGAGATTCTCTGGTGTGTGCCTAGAGAGGAACAGATTAATCTACTGATTGAATAATTGGTAACTGCCCACTATTGCATTGAGTTTCAGGCCTTTGGAAAGAGCAGAAATTTCAGAATCAGCAAGGTTAAGACATATGAAGGGAATCACAGGCTGCCAACAATTAAACTGGTGGGGATTCCAATAGCATAAAATTAAAAAGTTGTCTGTATTAATGCAAACTATGGGAGGAGACCACAATATTCCCTGCTTTCTTTTTTCCCTTAAATGAAAGCTTATTCAAACCCTTTGAAGACATCAGGGTACATTTTTATTCTAAATGTCCTTTTGGTTTGTAACTTCAGGTCTGCTTTCCAATGAAGCAGAAAAAAGAAAATATATAAATTCTATGATTTTGTTCATTCACTAACACTCCATTAGGAATCTTACCATTTGTAAAAAAAGAATATATTCACACTAGACAAATTACTTATGGCTGACAATAAGCAATAGCAACAGGCAAGTTCAGCACCAGTTTAACTGCATTCCGTTTAGCTAACCAGGACAGACCATGTTCAGTACGTTTCAGAAAGGATATTCTCGGACTGAGTTTTAAAAAAGGCTTCCTGAAGTGGTAACCACCACTCTTGTCTCAGTCTGCATTTGTGTCTAAACCTGCATTGAACCCGTTGCAATGCTAAACATCAGCAACTTTTTTCTGGGTTTAGACAAGAATAGACAGGACACTTAACATACTGAGGGTACATATGATTTTCAGGACAGCACAAAAGACCCTACCAGATGACCGATCATCTAACTCAAGGCTGTCCAACTAGTGGCCTGTTGGTTGCACGGGGCCCATGAGCAGTAATGTGCAGCCCTTGGGCGCTCACCTGGCCACTGTTCCCCTTTTTACTCTAGCTGCAACAGCAAAGAGAGACTCCAGGTCTCCTCCTCTTCCTGCTTTTGCCCCAGGGGGCAGGGCAACAATATGGGGAACTGAACCAGAGTTTGGGCTGAGAGAGGCAGGGCAGAAAAAATTGGGGCTGTGCACTGCAGTGGTGGGGGCGCCCACATGGGCACATTTTGCAGCTGGGGAGGGAAGTCGTTCTCCCGTGCCCAAATGGTACAGAGGCAAGGGACACCTATGCAGGTGCATCATTCAGCAATGGGTTGGGAGGGAGCACCACATGGCAGAACTCATGTGGCCTCAATGGTGGGAAGCTCCCAGGGGTTAGCAGCTGGACAGCCCTGATCAAACTAAACCCTTGGAACTAGCATATGTAACAGGATATTCAAAGATTGTTTTAGAAAAACAGAATCAAAAGCAGTCAGCAGCGAGTGCTTAACATGAGAACCTCAGATCTAGGCCACTTAACCTTGCAACTAGAAATGAAAGAAAAAATATGAATCAAAAGGAAGTTTGATGCCTGTTAATGGGTAACAAAGTAGATCAAAAGATCCAGTTTATCATGTTAACCTAAAATGTTATTTTATTAACTATACTAAGCACCTAAATTCTCCTGAATAAAGTAGGGAAATGCTACAGTAAAAAAATAAGGCAGGCATGTAGCCAAGGTATATTCAGAATGTATTTTAATACAAAATATATGCAATGATTGTGACTGACAGTGAAATAAAAAAATCAGAACTTCCTTGGGTAGAATATTTGCTCAATACCCGACTATTTTCCTAAATCTGCATGCATATTACTCCAGCATGAGGAGACGGAAGATAATTGGACAGAACACAGGACCCTGAAACCCTACTGGAATAGAGAGATACAAAAAAAAACAAAAAAAAAAAAACTACTAACCTTGTTGGTAAATATAAACCAGTTTTAAAACTTCCAAATATCTGCACCTGAAACACAGAAAACCTTATTTAATTAAAAAAATTCTGAAGTCGCCTAAAAGACGTATTATTTATTAAAGTTTGACTACTGCAACCCTCTATAGGTAGTTGATATTCCTGAACTGCACATTATGAACAAAAAGGGTTTATGATATAGTAATTTAAACATGTAACTAATTTAACAAATATCTGTAGGTCTAGTGGTTGATTGCTGGATTGTATTATTACTACATTGCAGTAATACTATAATGCAGTACAGTGATACAACACAGCAAATCAGCCACTAGACCTACAAATATTTGTGTAAGTAGATTTCAAATAGCATAATTAAAATAAATACATACATTTCTAATGCAAGTATTGTATATGAAACAACTTTAATAGCTTTATTAGTTTTTCCATTGTAAACCCCCAATTTAAATTTTTAAATGGAAAAAAAAAAAAAATCACTGTATAAAAAGTGATTCATATTTAAGTTCAAATTTAGTTTACAGTGTCTAAAAAGAAAAAAAAACATTAGAAAACCATGTGAAAATAGTGAGGAAAAAATTACTAGTTCAATTACTTTTTGTGTTTTTATGACCGGATGGGCAGGTTTCCCTGGAAGGCCAGTCTGAAGGGGAAAGGAGTCCCGGAGAACTGGTTGTATTTTACTGAAACCTTACTGAGGGTGCAGGGACAAACTATCCCAAATGTGCAGAAAGAATAGCAAATATAGCAGGTGACCAGCTTATCAGAGAACACTCCAGTGAACTTAAACACAAGGAAGATTACAAGAAGCGTAAGCTTGGACACACAACTAGGGAAGAGTATTGCTCGGGCATGCAGGGATGAAATGAGGAAGGCCAAAGCGCAGTTGGAGTTGAAGTTAGCAAGGGACATGAAAGGTAACAAGAAGGGTTTCTATATCTTTGTTAGTGATAAGAGGAAGGTCAGGGAATGTATGAGTCCCTTACTGAATACGACAGACAGCCTAGTGATAGACGAGGAGAAAAAGGCTGATCATCAATGCCTTTTTTACCCAAGTCTTCACACGCAAAGTCAGCTCCCAGATTATTGCATCAGGCAGCACAGTTTGGGGGAAAAATGAGTAGACTTCAGTGGTGAAAGAACAGTTTAGGGACTATTTTGAAAAGCTGGACATGTACAAGTCCACGGGGCCAGATACAATGCATCCAAGGGTGTTAAGGGAGTTGGCTGATGTGATTGCCAAGCCATTGGCTATTATCTTTGAAAACTCATGGCGAATGGGGGAGGTCCCAGAAGACTGAAAATGGCAAACATAGTACCCATCCTGAAGCAAGAGAAGGAGGATCCAGGGGACTACAGACTAGTCAGCCTCACCTCAGTCCCAGGAAAAAATCATGGAGGTCCTCAAGGAATCCATTTTAAGCACTTAGAGGAAAAGAAGGTGATCAGGAACAGTAAGCATAGACTCACCAAGAGCAAGTCATACCTGACCAACCTGATTCCCTTCTATGAGGAGATAACTGGCTCTGTGGATGCGGGAAAAGCAATGGACGTGACATGCCTTGACTTTAGCAAGGCTGTTGAAACAGTCTCCCACAGCATTCTTGCGGGCAAGCTAAGGAAGTATGGGCTGGATGAATGGAGTGTAAGGTGGATAGAAAGCTGACTGAATCATCAGGTTCAACATGTAGTGATCAATGGCTCGACATCTAGTTGGCAGCCAGTATCAAGTGGAGTGCCCCAAGGTTTGGCCCTGGGACTGGTTTTGTTCAATATCTTCATTAATGATCTGGAAGATGGGATGAAGTGCACCCTCAGCAAGTTTGCAGATTACATCAAGCTGGGGGGAGTAGCAGATACACTGGAGGATAGGGCTAGGAATCAGTGACCTAGACAAATTGGAGGATTGGGTCAAAAGAAATCTTAAGAGGTGCAACAAGGTCCTGCACTGGGGATGGAACAATCCCATGCACCAGTACAGGCTTGGAACCAGCTGGCTAAGCAGCAGCTCTGCAGAAAAGCACCTAGGGTTTACAGTGGACAATAATCTGGGTATGAATCAACAATGTGCCCTTGTTACCAAGAAGGCTAACCTACTAATGCACCCCAATATGCGAAGAGTTGCCAGTGGATTGAGGAAAGTAATTATTCCCCTCTATTCTGCACTGCTGAGGCCATATCTGGAGTAGAGTGTCGAACTTTGTGCACACCAGTACAAGAAGGATGTGGACAAGTTAGAGAGAGTCCAGCAGAGGGCAACAAAAATGGCTAGGGGGCTGGAGCACATACCCTAATTTTCTATGATTCTATTATGTAAAACGCGTTTGTTTTTAAAATGTGATTTTACAGATAGCAACTCTAGAATTTTTGAAAGATAGGATTTTGAAGATCCAAACTGTTCCAAATTGCATGGGAAATGGTATACACCGTTCTCTTGTCTCAGCTAAACAAACTCCAATTATTTCTTAAGGATCCATAAATACACTATGTTTGTTGTCTCCTTGATGTAGTTGTGTTTAATCATTACTTACAATAAAAGTTCATGGTGAACTTGTATTGAATATGGTTTGACCAAAACCATGTTTTGGCTGCATACACATGTTCAGATTATCTGAAAGATTTCTCCCGGGGTTGATTTTCTGGTAGGAAAAAAAAAAAAAAAAAAAAAAAAACAACTTACTAGGAGATCCCTGAACAAACACTTAATTGCTGAGACCCTGAGGAGCAAACAGCTTAACAGTGCTGATATTGCACAGCCAGGGGGACTCTGTACACGCATCTCAGCATGGCAGAGGTGCACAAGGCAGCCCTGACTGGCTGATCCAGAATGCCCAGGGTCAGCCCGTGTCTCCCTGTTACTTAATGAGGAAATCATGAAGGGGGTATGTTCTCTTCCAGTAGAGTCCAGTGAATGACAGAATGTCTCCCAGGAGGTTGGAGGGGAGCAAAAGCACGCCGGGATGCTTGAGGACTGCTGCAGCATCTCCCAGAAGAGAATGTGTAGACAGTCCCCCTCCCAGGAGAAACTCTCCTAGAAGTGACTTAATCCAAGTTACTTTTCTCCTGGAGTAGCCATTTTTGCTCTGGGAGTAAGAGCCTGAACCATCTGCATACTTGCGGTTTCTCCTAGTAGACCAGCAACTCTCACAAGAGAAACTGAATGTCTGCATATGGCCCCAATTAACTCAGAAGGGTACAAGGGCTGGTCAGCATTTGGCTCCCACTCTCTGTGGTACGTTACTGGTACAACAAGTAAGTCTCCATACTTTGTCTCATCTTCAGCAAGACCTCCCTACAGAAGCACACAGATTGCTCTGATGCACATTTCATGTACTGATGTTTTCCCCTCAGCTATTTCAAATGGCCATTTGTATTTTAATATTCCGCCCAAGGTATTATTTTTATGGTTACATAAAACAAAAATTTTGCAAGTGACATGATATTTTAAATGTATCATTTGGAAAAACAAAGTATTTTTCAGAGTTTAAGTTACTATGCCTTTCCTTTTTTTTTTTCTTACCCTAAAAAGCCATTTTTACATACTCTTCTGTAAGAATTCGTAAATTGTTATGTTCAGAGACAGGGGGTGGGCAGCGTATGCACAAGTGAGCAACTGTGTATGAGCAATGGCTTCTTTCAAGCCAGCTGAAACTAATATCCAGATTTTTAAGGAACTTGACAGCTTTATAACCCATGTACTAAAGAATCAACAAAATCATCTACCTGACTCCACTAGGGTCCATACAAGCCATTACTTTTGCCAACAACACAGAGTAAAACGTTCTTACACAGTAAAACAAATGGCCCAAAGAGCAAAGGAATACCCAAATCTACCCTCACACAGCAGCAAAAAAACATTAGTGAGTGAAAAATATTCTGTAGCATACAAATAAGAGACAAGTTGGTCAGAAACAGTGAATGAAACTTAGCAGTGGAATGCATGCAACCTTTGTAGAAAAGTGAGCAGCACATATTTATCTCTCAACACTACAACAATGAGTAATATGAGAAACATTTGTGAGAAACATTTAAAAAAAATACTAAAGGAAACCAATGCTTGATTTAACAATCAAACAAATGTTGAAGTGCTTTAGCTCTCCTTCCATTTATATCTTTAACCCATCCCAAATGTGGAACATTACATGATTTACTTCACAAGAACAGTGCAGACAGTAAATTTGTGCTGTAAGTAGTACTACTGGTAGCATGCATTTTTTTTTTTTTTACCTTATATAGGGGCAAATGTTGGTTTTTGTTTACAAACTGCTGATATATTATGTAATGCCACAGTGGACTTCTTTTCCTCAGTGCACATATTTTTAGTATTCTGCCTTGAATTCTTAGACATGGACGCAATAAAGTACAGTACTAATGCTTCTGAGGAAACCTTTACCAGAGTATTTCTGGACACAACCCATGCACCAAACAGATCCTGACAAACTTCTCAAGTTAATGCCGAGCTTGAAAGAAGAAAAAAAAAAAATCTTCTTCAACTTGCCAGTGGCCCAAGAGGAAAATTTCCAAAGCTGGTTTATAATCCTTCTCTCCCAACATAAACTCTAGAAAAACTCACTGTTTGTTTTGTACAGAGTTAAGTTTTCCACTTCCTGTGCTGCATCCAACTATGGTATTATCATAATTGCAATGCACAAGGTATGCAATATCGACTAAGGCCTATAAGGAGGACTATGCTAATATTTGGGCATGATTAAAGATAATGCGACACACTTACCCTCAATTTCACTACAGGAGAGCTCTTGTAAATTCAGATACTAGCAAGATTTAATGTTCATTTTGTCAAAGTCTTTAATTTTAAGTGTCTTCATTTAAACCACTCGTGTTGTTCTGCTTCAATGTAATTAAAGCCTTTCTTATGGTGGAACTCTGCTGATGCCAAGAACAGTTCTCACTTGCTAGGAATGTTTCCTTCTAAGCACATTCCCCTCGAGTAAGAGAGCAAATGACACAATTGCTAACTTCTATAAATAAAGTTACAGTTTAAGATTGTGTACCAAGGAAAGAGAAACCATACTCGATTGTAATATACATTTAGGGTGGTTACACCTGACTTCTGGTGTTTCACTGTCAAATCATACATAACATTTAAATCTCAGTGCAACTAATTTGAAATTAAAAGCTAAATTACATGAATCAAATTGTGATTAATTAAAATATTGAAGCTTCCTCACAACGAACACAAATAATTAATATCCAATTGGTAGAGGAAGTAATATTGATTTCTAAATTGCATTTTATGTAATGAATTTATTGTTGTAATCCTTTAAAGTTTTAATCTGTTTACGCTCAACATCTTAATTTGGAAATATATGTAAAGTTTTTAAAATGTGAGAGCAATAATTTGCGAGCCACGAGCTGCAACACTACACTATCATCTACAGCAGGTTGGCAACCTTTTGCCGGCACAGGCTGCAGCTTGCAACCTTGCAATCTGTGGGCCACAAATCTCTGCCCTTCCACTCCCCCCCAAGTGGCCAGCTGCCAGAAACCCAATCCCTCTGGAACAAGGATAAACTCAGACACCACGAAGCAGCGTCTCTGCAGTCTCTTTAGACAACTATAGTTACCACTAACAAGATAGAAGAACAAGTATGAAAAGTGAAAGCCCTACATGTGAAGATCAGTTTACTTAATCCGTCTCCTTTAATATTGCTGTAAACTATCCCAATTTTGTTGGTTTGGAGAGCAAAATTATTGGTGGCATAATTTTATTCTGTGAAAGCCTCAAGAATATAGACAACAGTGAAAATGCTTGTCACCCCATTACAAAAGATAAACTACCATGATATCAACTAATTTCTGGAATAAAACCGCATACTGTATTATATATACAGGTATAATCCTCCAAGCCCAACAGAAAAGGTCTGGGTCCTCCCTCTTTAGATCCTTTTCTTGCTATTCCCCTGGCATCACAGCCTCTTCCCCCACCTATAGTGTGAGACAGATTGTGGATTTGTTTCTTTTCACTGGGAACTTTAAAGGGATTTCAGTTTCAGGTGTTAGGAGAGAAGCCTTCCCAGACCTCTAGCAGGAAATAGCTACTTGCTATAGCATGCACACTGCTCTTCTAGTAATGACTGTAAAAAGGCAAATAGGGATGTCTACTAACAGAGATACAAGTCACGTCAGTCAATTAGCCACATGCCAGGCTCATTTTTTAATATCTGAACAGGGCTAGAATCCTGTTCTTCTATAAGTCTATCTGTGATTCTCAACCAAGGTGCCATAGCACCCTGGGGTGCCTTAAAATCTTTTCAAGGGTGCCACACGGTACCACAGTGTCAGCACTGCTAGTTTTGCAAACATGATTCACAAGATAAACTCAGAGATTTCACACACAAATCCATACTTATGATCTTTCTGAATTCTTTGCAACATAAAAACTGCTCTATTATTTTTCTGTAGTCAAGAACAGATAGAAAACTAAAAGCTGACATTTTTCAAGTCTAAAAAGGTTGAGAACCACTGGTATAGCAACATGCACATTTCTTCTCTTAAGCATAGAAAAGTATGGCAACTTGCTGGATCTGCTATATTTAGATGCCAAGTCTAACTGTAGACTGGATCTGACCCGAGCGATATGATAGACATTAGTACAATATAGGGGAAAAATCATTACGTAAACCATAAGGAAGTTCTAAGAAAGGGAGAGAGAGGCATAAAATTCCTTTACTCTTTTTTCTTAGCACATTAGTAGTGGGGGTATTACCATCTTCTAGATCTGACAAGTTGTGGTTACAAATAAACACAGCAGATACAAATGACTGCACACTCAAGACTAGGAGCTGGATATGATACACCTACAAAAGGAGCATCCCACTGTACTGTTCAAAACACGTGACCTCCAGAGGAATGTGTTCCTTTGGAAATGGTTCTGCCAGGGGGCATCTCCAACAGGATCTCCTAATCTGGGGTTCTTTCTCCAGTACCACAGATTTCTTTGTATTTGGAATCGGGAAAGGCACGTTGAGATAATGTTTCTGCTACTTCTCAGCCCTATCCAAGTGTTGGGGTCAACAGTGGCCTGCATATATGCATTAGGATACATGAGTAATCATGGTTCTGGAAGACATGTCTACCTTTTTTTTTTCCCCCCAGGAGAAAGCTTCAAGTCCCTTTTATACTATGTCCATTCCATTGAGAATAGAAAACTCCAGCCATCTGATCTCCCAGAATCTGGAGGACAATAAGAATTGGCTTTGCACAGGTATTGTCCCTAAGCAGAGGAGCCATTCATTGTTTATATATCTGCATGAGTTAAATATACAGAGTCCTCTGGATTCTGGTTAGACTTCAAAGCCTTAAGGTCAGATGGCAGGAGGTGAAGTATAACAAGATAAGTTAAATGAGGAAGTGGAGCAGAAAGGTTTGAGAGAAAGAAAGGAACAGCAGGAAAAGAAACAAGATTAAAAAAAACATAGGAAGATACAAGGTAGAGGAAACATATTGAAGACAGTGTTCAACAATACATCATTTGATTGATCTCACAAGCATTTGTCAAAAATATTATTCAACCAAAAAATCTGTAGTATTCAGGTAGTTTTATGATTGGATAAATGCCAATTTACAAATAAATTAGATAAAGACCACGGAAATGTTTATATATTCCAAGCATTTTCCCTCACTATTTTACTAGGCCCATTAGCTATTTACAAAAAGAAAACATGTTTTTCAATTGAAAAAAATCTGACAAATCAAATCTGAAATGAAATTGTTTAAAACATGATCTGTAGATGTTGCATCACAGATATTCTTCCACCCTAGCTAGTAGACTTACTTCATGGACCCGTAGATCTAAGGTACTGGAGTTGCAAAAACTTCTGTGACGGGACACTTTACAGGTCTGTTTAATTATATTCATTATCTTACATATTACAATTTAACAGATGTATCTGCTAATTTTGGATTCTTTCTTGCTTGCCTATACCAGTGTCTCTTATATCAGGGCTGTCCAACTGGCAATGCACAAAGGGGTAATACATGCCTAGTGTTGCGCATTCTAAGTTTTTACCGATTTTCACCGATAATTTCCATGATTTTTTTTTTTTTAAGTCATTCAGTTTTTACTGATTTACACCTGTTTTTCAGTTCAAATCCCTGTTAACTGGCACGAGTTTCAATTCCCTGTGTCCGTGAACAGGGAATTGAACTGAAAAACGGGTGGTGCTAGTAAGCTAAAAGTGCCACTGTGCCAGTTACCTGAGGCACAGATTTCCAGCCGGCCGGAGAGGAGGAGCGGTGGCGGCAGCTGCTTGCAGAGCAGGGGGCAGTGGCATGGCAGTAGATGAGCAGGGGCCAGGGAAGGGTGGCTGGAGCTGCTGCCTGGAGGCGTGGGGCTCCTGTCTCTGACCCCAGGTAAGGCAGGACGCACCATGGGAATCCATCCCGGGGCAAGCAGGTCCAAGCTGCACCCTGGCGGCTC
Source organism: Alligator sinensis (assembly GCF_000455745.1). NCBI lineage: Eukaryota > Metazoa > Chordata > Crocodylia > Alligatoridae > Alligator > Alligator sinensis. The sequence goes on from NW_005842542.1 coordinate 255,781, forward strand.
CAGCTTCAGCCCTGCCTCGGGCACTGGGAGCTGCGAGCCCCGCGGGGGGCAGGGCAGCAGGGAGAACCAAGTCCCACTCCCTGCGGCAGGCACTGCACCCAGCCACTCCACGTAAGCTCACAGGGCTGCAGCCGCTGCCTGGGGGTGCCGGGCTCCCAGCTCTGACCCCAGGCAGGGCGGGAGGTGCCAGTGCTGGGGTCAGGTCTCATTCACCCTCCAACATCCAGCAACATGCCACTACCCACACCCCCCCCAAACACCAAGGCAGCCCGGCAGCAGGCTGCTGCAGCAGGGGGGAGAGGCGCAAACGCAGCCATGCAAGAAAGGCAGGGCGCGGTGCCATGTGCTTCCTACCGCTGATCTGGGGGCACGTGCCCCCCAGCCCACAGCCCTCCCAGGGGATGTGTAGCAGCAAAAACTGCACTCTCCCACCCCGCACCCTATACCCACTGACAGCTCCCCCTACTTTGCTCCCTGCTGCAGCCGCAGGAGCGGCTGATGAGCTGTACCACGTACTTCCCCCTGCCCCTTCCCTAGTCCCAGGAGCCTTACTCCCTCACTGCTGATTTAAACCAATTTTTTTTTCCTTTTCTTCCTTTTATCCTGATCATCCCGGTTTTTATGTTTCATAGATAAAGCCCAAAAACTTCCTGGAGATATACATACATTTTTTTTTTTTTTTTTTTTTTTTTTTTTTAAATAAAAGTAACTGAGAAAACAGAACATGTATGTGCCCCACAGGCTCCTAACCAGCCATGACTCCTCTAATTGTTCTGGCTGCATAGCAGCTGGAGTCTCTAAACCAGGGGTTTTCAACCTTTTTGAGTCAGTGTAACCGCAGCAGCCATACATGAGGCAGTGTACCCCCAGTGGCCGGATGTGAAGACGGGGGGTGACATGCAGCCGGACAACCCGTTGACAACCCCTGCTCTAGACTCCACTGCTGCTTCTTGCCTTTACACCAAGGGGTGGGGCAGTGCAGCAGCACAGGGAACTGAGGGTGAGTCTGGGCCATGCTGGGAGGTGGGGGGGAAAGAGGAGGAAATTGGGGCTGAGTACCAGGGTATAATGCAGGCACATTTTGTGGCAGGAAGGGATTGCACTTGCACAGAGCAGTGGTGGGGGGAGGGTTGCTCAGTGCAGCAGCAGCGAAGAGTTGCCTGCATGGTCGACCAGTGCAGTGGTCAAAAGAGTGTCCACACAGGATGCCTGGTGTGGCCTGTGCTGCAACCAGTCCCACTAGTGTGGCCTCCAGGGGCTTAAAAGTTTGACCCTGTCTTACATCATTATGGCCATCAAGCTACCCCCACCAAAAACCAACCTACCTCTGCACTTATGCCTAACCTCATGCTCCTAAGTAACATATTGCAGGTATAAAAAACCCCCAAAATATATGAAATATATGAAAACTTAATAACATTTCATGCCCTTTCTTTTTCTGTAGTATAGCTCATTTAGATCCTTAGGACAGGGCCTTTGTTCCTGTATTGTTTTAAAATGCCATGTTCAACTGTATTGCTTCCAGGGAAAAAGTGTCATTGTATATTATATTTGGCTAGAAAACATTATCATCATCATTATTAATATCAATAGCAGTAATAATAGTAATTATTAATATTATCATCATTAGAAAAGGTGATCTTTTAATTAAGAAAGTTGTTTACAATAAATGAACAAAAAATCATAAAGAGCTAAAGCTTTAAAATCCTGCCAGGTCCTACTCACATCTGCATTTGGCCAGAGTTCCTTAATAACATTTTCTATCCTATTCACCACTTCCATTCGCATCCTCTCTTCTTCAGCTCTAGGAGACATATATTTGTAGAAGTCAATGATTTCCTCGTGAAGACTGGAAAGAGAGAGAGGGGAGGGGGGAGAAAAATCCAACAAAAATTACCACCACCACCACAAAAAAAAAATCTGTGTAATATAAACAGGATTTTATTATTTCAAACCAATAGCTGAAAAATATTTCTTGAACACCAAATACTGCCTTTAAACCAGAAGCAACTTTGTTTTAGCAGATTAATGGAACAAAATGTCATCCATTCACCTACAAAATAGATGCTAAACTTGTTGCATGTTTACTAAAAATATGCAAAAGGAAACCAAAACCAAAGTTGCTTTTGTTTACATTAAAAGTGAAGACTAATACCACCACTAAACAGTAGTAAGTTTAAAATCTTCAATTAACACTCAATATAATTAAGGTAGGATGCATTATGCAGGCATTTAAACAAGGCTTTTAAGCCATCTTTTTCTAATTGACCCCTGAGCACAAACAGGCATCTGCAGAAACAATTTGCTATTCCACTTGAATTCAGTTACCAGTGATTTAAAAGGATGTGAAATAGCAACTGAACTGTCATTGCAGCTACACACCTGTTTGTTTCTGCTAAACAGCACACATTCAGACCCAACAACATATTCTGTACCATTAGCACTATAGTGAGTAATGCATAACTGGGAACACAGAAGAATATGAGCCTGATAAATGACCAAGATGAGAGACAGACTGCATTTGAGCAGGTAGTAGTAGTAGTAAGGGTTTGAGTAGGGTTTTTGTGAATTTCATCTACATGCTGACATTATGTTTGATTAACCAGGAAAACAAGGCAAAAAACAAAATAAATAAAACAATGCTCCCCTCCAAAAAACAATATTCTCCCAGCTTTCTCTCCTTCTACACTGTCAAATTAAACAGTCCTTCAATTCCTAAAAGATTAGAGTCCTGGCACAGAGCTGCTTATTTTATTTAACTAGTTTGTTACAGCCCTAATATGCTAGCAGGTAGTTGCTTCAAACACGTTTTAAAGAAGGTAAGAGCCATACAAAACGAATCCCTCTTGCCCTAGAGTTCTGATGGACTACTAAGGGGAGTGATTTGCAAAGTTAAAGCCTTTCAATGAGAAATGAAAAGTCTTCGTAATATCTGCACAAGAGATTAGGGGAACAAACAGTCTCTATTTTTATATAATTAGGGATCTACCTAAATTGTGGAGAGGCAAAGGGTTTTTTTGCAATCAACTCACAGTTCGCACAGCATATTTTGTGTAATCTGCAGCACAACAGAACTTCGGTGCACATAAACTGCTTTCAAAACCAGTTTAAGATAAACCTGGATGGATGTAGTATCAGACTTCACTGATTTAGGTTAAATCGGTTTATTGAACTTCTGCCCCAGGTTCCCTCCAGATTCAAGTTAAGTCACAGTACCACAGCATTCCAGGATGCTTTGCACCTCCCCTGCAACCTCCCCTACCTTGCAGGGTAGGTAGGCCAGCCTTGGCCAAAGCTGTCTGCTCCAGTCAAGCCACAAGGTATACTCTAAAATCTCCCAGACTCTGGCCTGGGCCACTGCAGGCATGTGGCTGCATTTCTGGAATCAAAAGTAAATGTCTGTTCGTTTGCTTATTGGTTCAATCTATGCAACTTAAACTAACTTGCAAAGATTGAACTGATTCAGCCTCAGGTTTTTTGACTGTCTGCACTTAGTCCTTGACTGGTGACTGCCTTTCATTTGGCCCTGCCCCTCAGTGCTGATTGGTGGAGGAGGCCAAGGAGGGAGAGGGGGGCAGCCGCTATCTTGATTAATGGCTGCCCTTCATGCTGCCCTGCCCCTTGGTGCCAACTGGCAGAGAAGCTCCAGCAGAAGGGAAGGAAGGACAAGGGGGCAGCTATCTTGTCTGCTACCCTTTGTGCCACTCTGACAGTTGGCACCTTCCCCTCCCAGCAGTGAGGACCACTGGCTTCCACTGAGGAGTTCTGATGAACTAATCACCTGCCACTTGGGGGTATTTGATTTCTTAATGATGTTATTTCTCAAAGGTCTCAACTCTACAAGTAGTAGTTTCTCTTAGCCATCTCACTGCACTTCAGTCAGTCTGTAATTAATTTTAAAGGGACCTTCTGTAGCATTATAACTCTGTAGCAGCAAAGAGGTTTGGGAGAGAAGCACGTGCAAGTAGAAGACAAATCCGAACGCTTCATAATCAACAACAGAACTTACTGATCTCACCAGTCAAAGATCACTAAAGCTGCCAAAACTAATGATCAAGTTTGTAAAGGTTAGGGTGATAACTACATATATTACTGCTGTCCATGGTGACAGAAAAGAAGAGGAAGCGATAAGAAAGAAGAATAGGAGACTGTTTAACAAAAAACTAGAATTCCCCGTCTTTTTTTTTTTTTTTTTAAATAGAAAAAACACAAAAAAATGGAATCCCAAGTTACAAAAGGGATTGTTTCCAGGGCTTCAGGGCATGCCAAAAGTTACAGGAGTATACAAAAAGAGATATCAGTAACACAGTTCCTTGATTTCCATTCATATGGTTTTATTACATTAGTCTGCCTCACTTTCTTTGGGGAGCCCTGCAGAATGGACCAAGCAGCCCGACCCTGCTCACTGCACAACGAGGGAGGCATGTGCAAGATAAGCATGTTCATGGGGGCCCCACATTCACACTCCCCCATGCACCCCAACACACACCCACAGCCCCCCCCACAAACCCAATACCCACACCTTTCCCCCCTCCCATGTGCACACACACACGTGCACACACACCGCCCATACTCACCCAATATCCCCTCACACCCTTCTATGCTCCCCCCCACAAATATACAAGAGTAAGACTTAATTTTGAGTTATTATGCAATCACCTCTATGTACACTACACACACACACACACACACACACACACAATTGGGACAAAATATTTTTTGAAATAAAATTAAAATATGTTATAGTTGATATTTGCTTTTCAGTATACAATTTGTTTTTTTTTTCCCTAGTTCCAAGATGGTAACCTCCTCCCCACCCAGGAATACTTCCAGGGGCAATGGGAGGGACTTCCAGTGGCAAAAGTCAAGGGTTAGGGGTGGGACTTCCAGTCCCAAGATGGTGACCAGGGGATGGGGCACCTGTCAAGGGGCGGGGCTACCCTTGCAGCCCTCAACAGCTCACCAAAACTCATTAAGTGGCTCTCCAGTTGAAATAATTGCCCACCCTTATACACAGCCTTGAATGCACTGTAGAAACTCTGCATGTCATACATTTTCAACAAATTGTTGGACTGGACTGGTCATCTATAGCTCTCCATGGACACAACATAATTGTTAGTTCAACTAGTGACAACTGCATAAGACACGACATGAAGAGTATTCATTAGATCCATGTACAACTTGATGGGTCACTTGACTTGGATGTGTGGTTCTTATACCAATTTTTTACTGGAACATGGTAGAACAGTAACAGTTTAAAAGGCAGAGTAGCAAAATTCTAATATTGGTACCCATCACTAACTTCTCCTAGCAAAAAAGTACCAAAATGTATCATTATAAAGCCAAGAAAATAGTACTAGTAGAGACAGATTCGAGTTTTAGCTTGATACCAAGTGATTTAGCAGTACGAATCCAATTAAGTTAAATAACTAAAATAACATTGAAAACTTAAGCTCAAGGTTATAAGAAGTATAGTATTCAATGGCTTAGTCGATCAAGAATTATTATAAAAAGTGCCACTACACACGGTTTGCTTGGATTAATAAAGCTTGTTTACAAAATGTTTCATGAGATATTCTAAATCTTTAGATTAAAGATGAAAAGGATCCACAAATTAGTTCTGACTCTATGACAGTATTTTCCTTCTATTTAATGCCACTGCATTCATTAAGTTTCTCTGGATAAAAATCTCATAATGAGCAGGCTTTAAGGAAACTGTTACACACCTATAAGAAACATTCTGTTCATAGTCAGGCAAGGTTTATTGTTATTTGAATTTATATTTATTTATGCAGGAAAGGAACGATTATTCTACCTGATCAAGATACAATTCTAATATAATGAAACTCACTGGGTGTATCTACACGCACGTTAATGTGCCTTTTCTAATGCTCATTAAATTTAGTACCTCAAATGTGAGGTATTTAATTAATACACATTAGACCGTGCTATTGCACAGTAGTGCATTTGCAGACCTTTTTAGCGACACTTAATGCAAAGTAGAGTAATTTACTGTGCATTAGCATAATGTCACTTTTTTGACATGATGCTTTAATGCACAGTAAAATAGTCTACTCGATTAAGCATTAAAGCTTGCATGTAGAGCACCCACTATGCTAAAAATACAGCAATAGAATCAGCAAAAGAAGAACAGCCTGGAGAGGTATGGGCACTAACATGCATTTTTGACAGCCCAGAGGTTGCAAGTTTGAGGCCATAGCAGAAGTACTCATGGTGTGGCCAGTCAGATTCCAATAAATCTGAATTCTGATAAATACTTTGTCACAAGGACATGAGAAAGGAAAGGAAAGGAAAGGAAAGGAAAGGAAAGGAGGAGAACTTGTTCTTTCGTAAAATGTAAAGAAGACATGTGTAACAAGTGGACATCCCGGGGCTGATCTCAATCTAGACCTGCCCACTTGTTTCCAGGCAAACCATCCGCTCGTCTCTCCTGCCATGCCTTGATGATCCAGATTATCAGATGTTAATCAGGTGGGAGGCTGCCCTTTTTCTGCCCTGATGACAAGGGCCTCTGTACATGCTCCGACCTTCCCTTGACATGTCCCATGCCTTGCAGATGCATCTTGGCCTAACACCCAGCCTCATCACAATATTTACATATACTGGGCTCCCAGCCCCATCCCTGGGCCTACTAGCCCCATCCTCTGGCTCCAGGCCCCATCTTCAGGCCACAAACCTCTCCCAGCTCTAAGCCCTGTCCTCGGGCTCCAAGCCCCATCCCCAGGCTACAAGTCTGCCCTGCCCTCTGGTTCCAAGCCATCCCCAGGCATCACCCAATCTCTATCTCCCTAGGCCCCATGCCCCTTCACTGGGCTTCAAGTCCCTCTCAGTGGGACTAGGCCTCCAAGCCCTGTCCCCCCTGGAGCCTAACACCTAGCTCCATAATGTGCCCAGGATCTTCTGCGAGACTGGGCGCTGCTGCAGGTCCCTCTACCAACCCGGGCCCTGCCTCAGTGCTCGCAGTGAGCCTGGGCTCCCCCGTCTCACAACCCACCAGAGATGTAGGCACTGGGATTTTCAGGCACACCTACTTGCCTTTCACTGGGGAGATAACTGGCCTGGCATTTCTGGGGAGCTACCCTGCCACACGTAGCTCTACCAGGCCACCCTTCCCCAGCAGGGTGCAGTTTCAGGTCATGCTCAAGACCATGGGGCCTCCTCCTTCCCCACAGCCCTAGTTCTTACCTCCAAGATATTCCAGGCAGCAGCTCAGCCAGATGTTGCCTCCTTAGCTGGTAGCAGCAAACTGCTGCCCTGCAGTTCAGGAACCCAGCTCTTATATATTGCAACTGAGCCTCATTCCCCAAGCAGGCAACTCTGCTTGATTACCACCACAGGCAGCTGAGGGCTGCCTGGCTGCCACTCAAGCCCCTGATAGTAAATCGAGCACAGGGTGCTCTGTTACAATATCAATCATAAAAAAAGTTTGAGTCTTCTATGTAACAATCCTGGTGCAGAGCATATGTTCAACCCACGTTCTTTTTATAAAGATGGTTTGGTAAAAAGTAAAAGGTCTGTATCAATTTTAGCAGTCTTCAAATAGACAACTTACTCAAAAGGTAGACTCTGCCTTACCTAGATACCACACTTATCTGAACCCAAGATTACTTTGAATGTAATTGGATTCTACACGTGGGAAAAAAACAACTCTGCTATAATTTTCCAAGCATAGAGTCTAATACTGGAGTATTGTCTTAAATTCATCCACCAACTGCTGCAACAGGGAAAGCAGTGGCAAAAGGAACAGAGGGTGAAGGGAAAGTGGCCTGGCCCTTGCCTCTTACTTCTCCCACACTGAGTGCCTGTAGCCTCAGGCATCTGCTCCCCACCAAAAATTTCCTCTCCCTGGTGCCTGTTCCCCTGACACTTGCCCCCTGCTCCGGCCTTAACCAGGCAGTAGCAACAGCAGTGGCAGCTCCAACTCTGCCTCATTCCAATTAATTAGTTATCCTTTCCTAACATTCAAACTTGAAGATAGTAGCATTCACTATTAAAAAGTATCCTCATTTTATCCCATAATTTTGATTGAAAACAAACTGATAACGGATGCCACACGGCTGTACAATTTTGCCCATATTTTGCATGGCATAGTCAGGATTAACAGATATGCTTAGACTGGAATCTACATGTTTTGTAGTCTTAAAGTCACCCCTTTTGGCTATCAGTTTGCAAAACTTATTCCTCAGTCCTTTTAAGTTTCCATTTCTCAGTACTGTTGTTTCATGCAGGAAAATGAGTGAATTGGCCACATAGAAGTAAACAATAAAGAACTCTTGCATCACTGGGTCAGCAGTGCAAAGTATTTAACAAAGCTAGGTTATTGAAACCATGACCACGAGGAGCATGCTCAAATTTAAGTTTCTGTTTCCATTTGTGTTTGATGTTGGCAAACGAGTAGAACAGGGGTGAGCAGCACTGTTGGGTAGAGTGCCAAAAACACCTGCAAGCTTGATTTGCAAGATGTTGGCATGCCAAGGCGGAGGGTTGGGGAGCTGTGAGGGGCCCGATCTTTGTAGTAGCAGCACAGCCCTAGCCCCTTCCCCACTATCTGCCCTGAGGCGTGCATGCCAAGCAAAATGCCTTCACATTCTACACGCTGAAACCCGTGCCAGGGGTTGCCTACCCTGGAGTAGAAGATTAGCAAGAGTACAAAACATCAGCCAATAAATGTTGTTTAAAACCAAAAAAACCTAAAAACCCAAAAAGCAAAAAAACAAAACAAACAAAAACAACAATTGCAGATTAGCAAAATCATTTTTCAGCTATGAAGCAGCGAAAAAAACCAAACAAACCCAAATAGACAAATATGGAAGTGTCAGTCAGTTTACGGCCCTTTTGTTCTTTTGCCAAGCTCTGCACCAAAACTTTAAAAACCACCCATCTATGTAACATAGGTCTTTAAAAAAGGCTTGCACTTTTTAGCTTTTAAAGTTGTCTAATAATCCTTCTTCAGGGTTATACTAATTTAAAATGGGTGAAGGATCAAACCCATTTTTCAGAGAAAAGCTAAAGATCACCAACTCATCCTTCAGAAGAGAAGAGATATGCAATGTTTGGAAACTGGAGAGAATGGAATGAAAAAAAATCTTGAACATTTTACATAGAAATTAAAGAGTGTTAAGATTACAAAAAAAGCCAACAAAACAAAACCGTAAATTAAAAAAATGCTGCCGTCACCAAGGCAAGTGATGCAATGAATAACAGGACACTAAATACATTAGGTGCCAGAAGTATATGGTATCTCATACCAACTGCACCCAAGGCAAGTTAGACACTGAAAACCAATTCCTTGGCTTTCACTGGCTTGCATCTCAACCATATTTAAAAAGGAGTTGTAGTTTAATTAAAACCAAGTTGGAAAAAACAGTTTTCTACTAACAGGAATGTGTTATAGCAATAAAGTAATAATGGCAGCCTAAAAAAATTGAGGATGTGAAAACTTCATTTTCAATTTTAGCATTGACCCGTAGGGAAATTAATTAATTCTCTTCCAGACAGAGCAATATTTTCTCCCTTCTAATTGCACAACAACTGAAAAGATAAAGAATAGTAAAGTTCACAACCATAATTCAATTCTTTTGTTCAAAAGTGAGAACCTAAGGTAAGAGCAATCTTTGACCTGTTCAAGTGTTAAAAGGGAAGGTATCTGCAACGGATTAGTATTGCAGTGTCCCCTCTTCCTACCCAGAGTCCCCAAGACAGGCAAGTGGTAGTGTAACTAGAAGTGGGCGAGTAGGGCACCAGCCCTGAGCAATGTCTTAGCAGGGATGCCAGAATGGCAATGCCCTAGGGAATCTACACCACAGCTCCTGCTGCAGTAGCAGCAACAGTCGGAAGATTTTGTTGAGGCAGCAACAGCCTAGGACATCGAGTCCCTGGCACAGGTAAAAAGGATCTCCCCTTCACCTCTGCCCCATACTTTCTCTGACAACGTTTTCCTCATGGTACAACCTTCTTAGTTATGCCTCTCGATGCAAAAGCTTTTTGATTGAGAAACACATCACGTACATCATTTTAAACTATCAGCATCTTCCAGGATTATCCAGTAGCCAAATAAGTGTGATGTCTATTATGTGGTAATCCAGAGGCAAATGCTTATCCCTTTGCTCTTGATCTGCGTAAGACTGTCATTACAGTAGTGCTGTGTGTTTCTAGAACTGCCATCAGGGGCATGCCCAGCACCAATATCCTGAGAATATCCCTGAGCACGTGCCAAAAAGCAACCATACAGCATTCTTCATCAAGTAACATGTATGAAACAGGCGTGTTTGGGTGATGCTCATTTCTCAGCTGTCATCTCAGGGGTAACCCTGAGTTCTTGAGTTGTGCTGAAGTTGGGAAGTTGGTCAATTGACCAGTCAAATAATATCAGTTGCAGCAGACTACTAGTTATTTGACCACAGTCAAAAACTGTCAAATATTACATGAAACAAACAACAAAACTGGCCTGCTGCCTACTTAGCATGTCAGTTTTTAAAATGCAGTTATTTTATAGTTGCTATGCATGTTTTATTTCTAAACAGAAACATATTACTTTTTTATTCTTTTGTAACTGTTTGGGCTGACCCTGAAGTTTTGAGATAAAAGCTAAGGAAAAGAATTGTTCAGCCTTGATTATCATCCACATTTATACTTAGCAGTTATAAAAACTCATTACAATTTTTTAGAATGTAATTTCATTGTTTCACAGTAACAGTTAATTAACTTGGAGGTGTTTTGTAATTACCATAAGTATCTAACCTATTGAAGATTAAAGTCTCTCTCTTCACTGGTCTAATAAATAAATGCCATTTTTTCCCTCTACCAGAGTTTTTCCCTCTACCAGAGTTGAGAGAGAGCGAGCTTATACTAGATAATAATTTGTATAAGCTCCAACCAATAATTTGACCATTATTTGACAATATTTGACTGGTCAGTTGACCAGGTATTTTTGGATCAGTCAAATACCCAGCCTTAAGTGGTACATGCCCAAAGTGTCAGAAGAGGGGCTAACTGAAACCTTGGCCCTCAGGAGAAACTATGATTAAGAATAATAATATAACTAGCACTTGCCCTACAGAAAACATGGCAGATACTTTTATATAAGATTCATCTTTAACAACCCAAGACACACAGCTAAATCACCAGCAGGACCCCACCATTTCTTTGAAGTACCATGTATTGTTCCTACATATGGGCCCCACACACAAAAAAATAAATAAATAAAAAAATCCCTGCCGAGTCTTACACTGCATTTTACCAACCTGACAAACAGTACACTGATAATTTGACAGATTTTTGAGAATTAATGAACACAATTCCTCTAATAAAATTCACCTGTTTGGAATGTAGTGTCATATGCCTGTCTTTGCATACAGAAGCAGAATACACTGTGAAAAGTCTTACATGGTTTAAAAAAGGCAGATACTGTGCTAGCATTTGGCTAAATATCACATATGCCACTTACTTCAGAATGGCTGCTTGACAATGCAGTCTCCTAGGAAACAGTTAAACCAAGATCTAGGTAATTTTTAGAATTCATCGAAAAACTGTGATTTTCATCAATGTAATTTATAGTTTGCAGGGTAAATCATATGAATTATGTTTTAAAATTAAGGGTATATTTTTAAGCAGCACTTCAGAGATTTAGGAACTACAGGCAATTCATCTCATTTCCTTTGACTAGTCACTATTCCTGGGCAACTGGGTATGCAGTATCTTTCGTGTTTCTGATCGAATGGCTACAGTACATGCTGGTTAATTTACCTATGGGGCAATTTGCCACTATGGTTAATTTATCACTGTTCTAATTTTCCACCAGCACCTCTTCCGCTGTATCATCAACTCCTGATAATTGGTCACTACCAAATTATTTGCTGCATTATCTAGTATAAGCTCGCTCTCTCTCAACTCTGGTAGAGGGAAAAACCTATCTATCCATTCATTTATACCAGAAGTGTATGCTTCCATGCATATTGGCAGTCACGTGACCAGCTGTAAACAAACAGTATGATCCCCCCCCAGCCCCCAAAGAGATTAAACAAATCAGTCATTTATGAATAAACTTTTAGATATTTTTCCAAAGATCAAATAAATACTGAATAGGAAAGGCAAAAAATTAGAAATTCTATTTAATGGGAATGCATATGGCCAGAATCAAGGAAAGGGAGGGTTAAAATCTGGACTTGTCTCTATAAAGGAGTTTTAATGAACACACATGGAAAAATGAACTGTACCAATTAGTTTTAGTTCTATTTTATTCTGAACGATATTGCCCGTATTTTCAGGTTTTTATTTTAGAAACAGCTCTGGGTGAAAGCTGTCTTCATTAACTAGATTCAGGATTTTTTCAACCTTAGGCAAATTAGGCAGGGGAAAAATAAGCAGGGGCCTTTATCTTTCACTGACAGAATAAGAATTAACTTGTTCTTGAAGATGTATGCTATCTTCTGCACTAGCTTAGGGGAAAATTACTTCTTAAGCTTAAATCTAAAAACTATGTTCTGTAAAGTTAATAGTTTTCTTCCTATTTTAAAAAACAAATGTACTAATTCTAGATTAAATATTTAAAAATCTGCTCCACCTACACAAGACAACAGCTGAAATTTCAACTCCATAAATATTTAACTCGAACCATAGGAGAATAAGTAAAACATGCATTGCCATAATCTCTGTGTGCACTGGCCTGGACCCAGGCCAGCAGCACAGCGCTCCTCCTCTTGCTCCTGCCCCTTCCGTGTTGCTCCGGGCAGGGGGGAAGCTTGAGCCAGCAGCTCCTGCTGGAGGTGAGGGGAGCAAAGCAGCAGCCAGCCAGCTGCAGCCGCACCAAAAACAACTCCACCAGAAGCTGTGCAGTGGCTGGGGCTAGGACTGGGCTGGCGGGCACGGGGGAAACACAGTGCAGGCTGCCCCAAGTGGGGTTCAGCCCCATGCAGAGCACCGCAGGGGCAGCCGTGGACTGCACAACCTGGGCAAGCTCTGCTGAATGTGCCTGGGACCTAGCCCCCCACCCTCCCCCATACAAATCCTGTAACACCCACACAAGGTAAGGCATGCAGTGAGCAGACTGGTTTTGCCCACCTGTTCCACTCCCAAACACTGCTCCATGACTACCCGCCCAAAGCCCCACAGGGAGTTTTGATGAATTGTTGCAGGAGGGGAAGGGTGGGAGGAAGAGGGGGTGCTGACCCAGCCCATGACAGATCATCAGAACTCCTTATGTGGCCCTTGGGTCCAAATAACTACACATTCCTGGTCTTAATTCAGGGTCATCTTGGATTCTGGTAAATACAATATATTTCAATATCCATTTAACCTACAAAGACACTAAGCAAAGTCATTGCTACAAATTAATAATCAAACTTTGCAGCATCATCTGGAGTTTCAAGCAGGCAGATGAGCTACTAGAGCAGTGGAGCTCAACCTTCAAGCAGAGGGCCTGGGTGCTTCCTCTGGTTGCACTGCAGGCCACTCCTCTCTGGTAGTGGAGAGGATGAAAGGACAGAGGAGAAGGAGGTGGCTCCCACTGTCAGAGGGAGGGGAAGAGAGCAGAGCAGGGAGGGCTGCAGAGGGGATGACCAGTGCTAAGCAGAGCAGGGCAGGGGCCAAGATGCTTTCTGCTACTCCACTGTGCAATAGCCCAGATCTAGTTTAAACTGGACAGTACTATTCTTGATAGCATGACTTACACACACACACACACACACACACACACACACACACACACACACACACACACACAGAAACGTCACATTTCTGTAGCTTTCAAAATACCAGTAGAAAAAATCCAATTGCTCAATCCACAAATAGTAGTGTTTGGATCCTTCACTTATTCACTTCCTTTTTCACAACACTTTTTACCCTTCAAGTCCAACTATGCGAGCATGCAGTATTTAAGGTAGCGCTTCAAGTTTGGGAAATTCTTTGCAAGGATTCCTCATCTGGGACATGTACTCAGTTGGGAGGGAGCACCTGCTTCTCTCTTGAAAAACAGCTGTGCCTGCTGCCTCCAGATGTTTTGCTTCTCCCATTGAAGTGGTTCCACTTCACTTCTCTCTCCCTCACTTTGGTAATGGGTAGCACTATTGAACAGCTGCAATGGGGTAGTAATAGTGATTCAGAAAGAAGGCTGCAGCATACTCCTGAAAAGAAAACTAATAATCCCTTCTCAAGTTGGAAGTTGGGTGAAAAAGAAAATGCCAATTAAACAACAGCACACAGCAAGGGACAATTTTGTACCATGAAGGAGAAAAATCAAACGA
>NW_005842542.1:270051-282604 GCF_000455745.1 Alligator sinensis
CCCCCCCCCCACAAAATGGAAATATAAATGAAAGACGAACAAGACAAACAAGGTAGAAGGAAGAATTTTTAATAGCTGGAACATATCACGTAGCTGTTGTGCTGTGGCATGGCGTAGCATGACAATACCTGTAGGTGTTGATGCAAAACACAGAAGGGAGACACACGAGAAATTGTTATATTGCTCACGCACAACCATAATGGCAACTAACAAAAAGCTAATCCAACCACAAAAAAGGCTGATACTACAGCTTAATCTTGAATACATTTCACTGCTGAAAAATTCAGTGCTTTTTTCAATACTGAAAAATACTCCTCAGACTTGCATTAAAAAGGGACACTATATATGTGTGGCTGTAGGAAGCAAGAAGTTACGTGGGAACTATTTTCCCCTTCAAAGGATTGCATTGGGATTCATATGCTGCATAATAAGACAGCAAGATACTTAAGCGGGTACCTAATGAATTTGAAGCATGAGTAGTTTTATTGGCTTAAAGTTTAAATTAAACACATGCTTAAGTAACTTCTTTAGCCAAAGCTTCAATCATAAGTGTAATCCCACACCAGAGAGCAGTGGGGGGAAATCTTTACTGCCTTTGTGCAAACTTGCGAAAAGTATGTCTTTAGTACAACCACAACACAAGTCTTTTACTCTTCTGAAACACCAAAGAACACTCTTTATTACATATGTGTGTAGGTTATAGCTATGTTGATCTAAGGACATAGGCAGACAAGGTCCTTTGGGTGAATCTGGTATCTTTTATTAGACCAACTTAAACAGATGGGAAAAAAAATTTAAAACAAGCTTTCGGGCTTAAAAACCCTTGCTTGTTTAATTTTTGTTTCCAACTATTTAAGTTGGTCTAATAAAAGATATCAGATTCACCCAAAGAACCTTGTCTGCCTTTATTACATACATAATTCCATAAAAATACATCCAGGATTTTTAATTATATACTGTGTACCTAAATAGTCAAGATGTTCCATCAGTCCTAAATTCTGATAAATTATTTTACCTTTTCTAATCAAACTATCCTATCTTCCTTAGAGAAGGTATGTGAAAACTGCACACTTAAAAGTTTCATTCAGATCAATTTGTGGAGAAGATTAGTGTCTGAACACTGCTACATAAATAAACAGTTGGAACAAGGCTCACAAACAAGCTCTGGTTATAGAACACTCCCCAAAACTTACTTTAAAAAAAAAAGAGTCAAATTCATAGAAGAAACATGCGTCTGATTTTTATATCTACTCCAGTTTCAATTTGAGAGAATACTGACCTTATCTCAAGGTTGAAAAATGGCAACTCCTGTACCAAGAACTGGGCCAGCCAGGAAAGCTAGCTCCAAATTACCTGGTAAAATTTACGCTAGGCTAAACTTACAACTGCACACAACTTGTCTGCATGGTTTTTATGCTAGGTAACAGTCAGAAATGTCAAGGTTTACAAAAATAGTACAAACCCCTAGTGTAGATACAATTATAATGATGGAGATGCATTTTCCTTCCGGTACAAAAATATCATCATGTGGTATAAAGCAACATCACTGTAAGAACCTTTTCACCAGTTTAACGGTGTCCACGTTAGTGGGAGGTCTACAGCTTTGACTACACTTGTACAGCTAAGCTATTATTTCTGTGTTTAAACAAGGCTTTGTGCTCTTCGGTCCTACTAGGGCTATCATTTCCATTGCTAATCTACTACATCCTGCAGGTATTGAAGATGGTTACTCAAATGTGGAACTGCTATTTAAAAAATATTGTAACTAATTTTGGAAACTTATTTTTGTTCTTTCACTTTGCATATTTTGGAAGGGCTAATGGAATATCAGGGGACTTTTTTTTTTTTTAAAGCAAGTTTGAAAATGGTATGGAAGGAATCAACACCATCCTTGAAAACAGTGGTGCTCAACCTCTGGTCTGTGGGATACCTCACAAGTCTGGAAATTTGGTGACAGGGGAGTGGTAGCATTTAACACCACCACTTCTGCCCCACCACCTAATTTCCAAGCCATGCAGGCCAGATGACAGTCCTGCATGCAGGGCTGTGGACATGATCTGGTGCACATGGCTGGGTCCGAAACTTTGGGCATCAATGCTTTAAAAGACTGAAAAAAATGTTTTAAAATAAGGAAAGGAAAGGCAAAACACACAAATGCAACATATTTCTATAAAAAGCAACAATAACTCTTACTATGCTACAGACATAGTTCTGAAGACTCACATAACAGGCATCCTATTTGTTTTTCCAGTTACTTCAGTTTAGTATTCATGCTGCAAACTAGTTATACCTGAACAAAGATGCCTTTCAAATAATTTCCAGATGTGACAGCTGCAAGCAAGTTTGGCTATTTTCACATGTACAAAGGTATTTTTAAACAATTTCAGATTGTGTGTGTAATATAAAGCTTCCAGACAGATTTGTTCACATTTCAAACTAACTGAGTTTGCACAGCCTTTAAGGAATGTATTATATCTAAACAAGAACAAAGGTTAGTTTGGAATCAATGGAAGGGAAATCAAAGGTAACAGAGAAGTCTGATGACAGGAGACTATACCAATGTTTTTCCCTAAAACTATAAGCATATTGTGTTAAGAAATGCATACAGATGCAATCTCAGGGCTCAGCTAACAATAGTAAGAAATTCCAAAAAAAACTAAAAATGAAACTGTAAAAGCATCACTACTGCAAAAACAGTTGTTGTTCCTAGTAACAACACACTGTGATGCCGCATTGTGGCAACACTAACAAACTACCATTTGCATAGTAAACCTGTTTTATATCTACATACAGACTGATATTTAAAGAAGCTGAGACTTACAACTAACTATCTACAGCAAGAGACAATAATATTTTGAGCTTACTGCAAAAAAAAAAAAAAAAAAAACAAAAAACAACTTCCAGGCATTTATTTCCTGGAGCAAGTTAAATTAGATGAGTCACATAGCCTTTGCTCTCCGTCTCAGCAATTTTGATCTTTTTAAGCCTCATCAAAAGTTGAGCAAAGTTACAAGCAATTCGCATCTAATTTGCAGACACAATATTTGCAAGACACTATTTGGACAGCTAACTTAAGAAAAGATTTCAAGTAAAATCTAAAATATATATACCTGAAAAATAAGACAACGATAAAAGCTTCATGACAACTAACCTTCATCATTTAGAGCAAAAGAAAAAAAAAAGGTATAATAATACATAATATTGAAGTGATCTACGAATTAATTAAATCATAACATAACATGAGTCTAATTGTATTCTCTATATTAACACACAGATGGCATGTCTACATGTTCATTGATGCGCCATGGTCATGGAGCATTAAGTTTAGTACTTGCTAGTCTGGGACTAGGGAAGGGGCAGGGGAATGGGTGCTGCTCCCAGGGCTGCACAAGGCAGCAAAGCAGAGGGAACAGAGTAGCATTCACCCCAGCCCTGGGAGCGGCCGGCACCAGTTGCCTGCAGCCACTGGGCTGCACCGTGCCCCCCACTCCTCCCCGCTCAGGTGCCTGGGCTCCACTTGTTTGCACTCACCTCTGCTCCTAGGCTGTGCCGTGCCCTGGCCTGGTGCAGGCAGCTAGTGTCAGCCGCTCCTGGGGCCACTCCATCACAGGCTGGGATGAGTGCATAAAAGCAGAGCCCTGGGCAGCATGGGGCGCTGCACTCACCCTAGCTCCAGGTGCAGCAGTCCCAGGAGCAGCTGATGCCAGCTGCTGCATCCGGGGCTGGGGTGAGTGCCGTGCCCCGCACCACCCAGGGCTCCGCTTGTCCACACTCACCGCAGCCTGTGCTGGAGCAGCCCTGAGAACAGCTGACACCAACTGCCTGCACCAGGGCACAGTGCAGCCCAGAAGCAGAGGTGAGTGCAGACAAACAAAGGCCAGACACGGGAGGGAGGGAGGACAAACAGGTGGAACACAGTGCAGCCCTACAGCTGCAGGCAGCTGGCACCAGCTGCTCCCAGGGCTGGGGTGAGTGGGGCCACGGCCCTTTCCACTCCCCCCACAGACTTACCTGCTTGGACGGGTGGGGAGTGTCTATGCTGATCCCATAAGAGTGAATTTACCTTGCATATAATGAATTATGCGTCTAAATATGCTCATTGCACAAGAGCAAATTTGCATATAAAGAACCCACATAAAACAAGGGAAACCTGTACTAAAAAACTAGCTGCTAATCATCCATGTGTTACATCTAGGTGTAGCTGAACTAAACAATTAATGTAAATACCTACTTACAGGGAAAGATCAAATAACCTCTCTAAACATGAAGACCCCTTTCACACACAAATTCAGTCATGGATCTTAAAGCAAAGCGATTTTTTTCGTAATCAAGTCTGACCACACTTCAATGACACCGTGACAGTAATATTAAAAGAATTTTTTAAGACAGAGGTACCAAATAAATATTCTTTTGCAACTTGTACATACAGTACAGTATGTCTACATTACTGTAGTGTAGCATGAGAACCAGATGCACATTAAGTGTAACATACTTGCATCAGCTCACAAATAGTCTATCCTGCAAGGCAAGGGGCACATATTCTACGAAGGGCTGGGGCATGAGACTGAGCAGCACTGTTATACTTGCAGATTCCCTTTAACAGCAAGTCACCAGATTATCTTTGAATTGCTGGACCTCGAGTTGAAGACCTCTGCCAATCTTGAGTGGCAGTCTGAAATTAAGCTCCTTGTCTCTTTATTTGCTTATCTAAGCTTCATCATGTCTCTATAGCATTTTCCTCCAACCCCGTTTTTAGAAATTAATGTCTCTCTGCCAGGAAAGAAAGAATTCTCTACACTCCAGTCTTTCTCCTCCTCGATTCCTTTCACACGCCCTCCTCTCTATCAAGGCAAAGAAAGAAAACAAAAAAAAGGGAAGTTCAGAGTTGCTACAAGTGATGTACCTCAAGATAATCTAAAGCAAAAATCAAGTATGTTTCCCTCTCCAAATCTGAATACCAGAGTTCCAGGCCAGAGGCTACCTTCACCATACTGGACTCGGCCTAGCTGTAAAATTTAAGTTAATATCCTTCTGGAAGTCATACTAGTTAACTGGATACCCTCCAAGAAGGAAAGGTTCTGCTTGAGGAGTGCCTGGAATTTTAAGAAATACATAAAATGTTCAAATTTTAAGTTCCTGAACTAGCTCATTATGTAAACCACCTCTGGACATAACTAGTTCACTGTATTTGTACAAGGCAGAAGGCAGGGTGACACCTTAGAGACTAACTGGTTCAGAAAGGCATGAGCTTTCTTAGCTAACAACCTACTTCATCAGATGCTAGGAATGGACTGGCAAAAAGGAAAGATTGCACTTAGAAGGAAAAGGGAAAATGGGAGGGGACACTGCTAAGAGGTGATAAGAGGATTAATGAGATCGATTAACATGAACGAGGCAACTAATACCTGGAAGGACATGAGTAAACAGCTAGTTCAGGTAATAGGATAGGAATCCGCAGTCCCTGTTTAGACCAAGGTTAACACAATCTGCCAGTCTGTAAGTGATTTGTTTGCTAATTTCACATTAAAATTGGTTTAAAGTTTTGTTCTAGATCAGCTACTCCAGGTCAGTAATGGAACATCCTGAGGTTAAAGTGTTCTACTATGGGCGTTTTAATATCAAATGAGTATCCATTTGTCCTTTTTTTACAGGGATTGCCCCATCCGGCCAGCATAGATAGCTGTGGGGCATTGTAAACAAGTGATAGTATACATGATGTCGGTGGAGGAATAGGTCAGACCAGGGTTTGAGTCTGGCTCTACTGATTTGAGTGGTTACAGTTTGGGGATGATATCTAAACCCTTTTGTAGGTCCCCAAGGTGTGCATCCCTGTCAGTGACATCAGAGCAAATATGGCTATAATGTAGAGCTTGGCTGTAAGCAGTGGATCTAGTGATTTGCTTAGGATGAAAGCTGGTAGCATCAAGGTAACTGTAGCAGTTGCTTGGTTTCTGATACAATATGGTGGTAATATGGCTATTGCAAAGTTTCACAGTGGCGTCTAAAAAACTGATTTGCTGGGTGGAGTACAGTATTCCAGAATCAGTTTACTGGAGGGGTAGAAGTTGTTAAAGTCCTGGTGAAATTTCTTGAGCAATTCCTTCCCATGTGTCCACAGGATAATGTCACTGAGGTCCTCAAGTATACCATGGCAGCTATGGAAGAGGCAGACTTCAAGATCTGTCCTAAGTATATTGGCATACTGTGGGGGGGCAGCATGCACCCATAGCAGTACCGTTCAAAGGTGTAGGAAATTTAGTTAATGATTAAGGTAAAAAATTAAGCAAAGTTTGTCAATTCAAATGGCCAAAGGAAAAAGTTCCCTATTGCTATCTCTATGTCTCACATCTCTACTAGCTACGAGTGAAACAGGCAACAAGACAGATGGTTGCATGTTGTACATGAACATTGGAAAGAACAGTGAACCAGAAAGGGAGGGAAAACAGCTAAGACAAGGGGTGTGCCACAGTTAAGAGAATACTGAAGTGGACTAGATCAGGGGTATCAGATTTGGCCTGCAGAGCCCTATCATCTGGCTTCCAGTTCTGACCACCCATGGGTCCTGACTGGACCCATAGACAGCATGCAGGGATGCATCAGACGGCCCAGCACGCTGCATGCAGCACCTACTCCAGCACACATCCACTCCATGCAGGATCCAGCATGCATCCCACCATGGCTAGAGCAGGCGGTACATGCAGCATAGCCCTAACATAGCTGGAGTGGGTGTTGCATGCAACATGGTCCAGGACTGAGAGCTCTGGGACACATGCTGGAGCAGGTGCAGCGCTGCACTGACATGGCTAGAGCGGTGCCACATGCAGTCCCAGAGCAGCCAGAGTATGATTTAGGATCATACCGCATGTGGTGCTGCCTCCAGAGCCGCACTACACATGACACCTGCTCTGGGATTCATGCTAGATCTAGTTCTGAATGAACGCAAGCTGTGAGCTAACAGTGTGCAGCATGGTTCAAGAGTGGCTGGTCTGGGGAACATACTGAATTTGGCATGTGGGGCTGGTGTGTGGGCCTGATCCAGTCTGGAAACCAGCCTTATCCAGCCCCACAGAGCTGGACGTGTTTGACACCCCTGAACTAGACAATTTAGAAATGTTTAGCGACCTCCTGACTACAGGTAGACAAATATTGCCTCATACAATGTGTGCATATATGTGGGAGAAAAGGTTTGGAATTAAATCATTACCCACTACATTTGTCCCAACAAAGATCCTGTTGCACGTTACTTGTTAACTTTTAAGCTGACACTGCTGCCTGCTGTCACTGGTCACATATTTTTTACCTATATAAAAATACTATATTGGCAAATCTGTGAGAACAGCTGCAAAAATTTACCGGCCCTTTCAGACATGCAAGTTTTGATGCACCTTACCAAAGAGAAAACAACTGTCACCTGCAGAACCTTAATTTATTTTCCTTGTCATATGCCACCACACAAGAGCAAAGCCTGACCAACCAAAAAGAGCTTAAGGAGTTATTTTATTTTCCTCATGTAATAATAAATTCAATCTTATCTAGGTAGAAGGAATTACTAATGGAGAACAGGGTTCTATTCTCAGCCACAGTCTTGAGATGAATCTCTTTGTAGACCTCAGATAACTTACTCCTAAAGGCAGGATGGACATCAACATCAAATTCTTAACACAATACCTGGACAATTTCTACCAAGTGATATTGTTGCAAATAAAGCTCTAGTGACCAGATGTATTAAAACAGCTTAAAAAACACAACCAATATATAAATATCAAACTGAGTCAATAGAGGGTTTTCTTCACTGACAGCCTGAAACAAGCTTATTTATCTGGATTTTAGTTCAACTAAAGGAAAGTAAGAAGTAACTAAAACAAAGAAAAAAATCTGCTGAATACATTTTTTTCCTTGCTTGGCTCCAATATTGGCCAAGACTCTATTTGGGCCTTTGCAGTCATGATCATTATTCAGTTTAAAAGTTTTCCACACCGCATCGTGTTTAGCTCAATACTTTAATTGACAGTGCCTGCAGCTTGCTAAAAATCAGTAACTTTGAATACACAAAAATAAAACCATTCTATAAAGGCTCAAATTAAAATTGAAATTTAGTATGCCTTTCATACAGAATTCATTTTATAACAAAAATTAAATCAAGGAGAAAAAAAAAAGTGATATCTACTAGCATACCAAAACTTGTTGCACACACATACTGGCTGCTTTGAAAGCTTCCCAACAACAAAGCTAGCCACTGTTTTAAAGCAACCTTATCAAAACAAGGCATTTCCTGTACCAGGGGCACTAAAGATTATTAGACCAAAGCGGATGGGTGATAGTATAATTAAAGATTCACTCTGTTCAGACTACGTATTCATGTGACACTAAAGTTAATATCTGGTCACCAGAAAGTGCATTTTCTAGATGTAGAACATTCCAACACACCACAACCCACCTGTAGTTACATTAATACTTTTATAAATGGCTGGTATACACCTGACAGTCATAACAAGTTACTTTGAATTATTCCACATTAGAGTACTTTGTGTCCACAAACTTTATTATTTGTGGCAAATGAGTTTACCCACAGGAAAGTAAGTGTAGATTCATCCCCTTCCTGAACCAACTAGGGAGTATCTGCTAAAACCTGTGCATGGCATCCCACCCTGACTTCCTGATTACCTGTTCATTTGTCTTGCCCGTTTGCTCTCAACTGCTCAGGAGTCATCTTAACGGGATGTCACCGTGTCATTTATATGCTGGAAAGGGATGAGGTGCTTTCCTTTGCAATTTTAGCCCATGTGGAGTTCACGTATCTTTGTCCTACTCCCAACCCTTCACCAGTCAAGCCTTATGGTACCACACAGAGATCCTGCCCATAGACCTCCTGTTCTCAAGAGGACAATCAGTCTAATCTCAATAGCATTTACTCATCAAAATAGGTATATCACAATGCATGCAAGGTGGGACACAAAGCATGACACTTCTGTCGGTGCAGCAATAAGACAAAGGAATTCAGATGGGGCTATAAAAATGACTAATACAATAGGGATCCAAGGAAAAAGGGTACGGTCTACTGCTACCAAAAGAAGCTTGACCATGTAAGATATAACCCTCAACCACTGAATCTTATGGATTCTCCAGTTAACCATGAGGATCTTGTCAACCACCTGAAACCAAAGCAACCACAATCATTGTGACCTAGGACCATGCAAAAACAACAGCCAAAAGACAAGCTTGAATCACAAGTGGCAACACAAATGCTGGCCAATGGCAGGAAGAACTGAATAACATTAAGGGTGAAGCAAAAAAGATTTTCTTGACCAATACCAATAGCCAGTTATTAACCAGCCATATAAACCAATACCGATCCGATAACCGATTTACAGGAACATAACCAGGCAGCATGGAGAGCAGCACCCTGCGGGTAAGTCTGTAGAGGGGAAGGGGCAGATCGAAGCCCCCACAGTGAGGGCGGGAGGGAGGGAGGGAGTGGGGCAGGGGCTAAATGCGCTGCCCAGCTAGGGCAGTGAATGGGAGCCAGGGCCAGGGCAGGGAGTGGGACAGAGCCATGGGCAGCTTGTCCAGGGCATCAGCATCCCAGCACTTAAAATTGGTGGCAGTGGTGTTTGAAATAGAGCTCAAATGAGCTTTAACTCAAGCACTGCTATCACTATTTGTAAACATAGGGATGCTTTTAACCAGAATGGACCCAAGTGGGGCAAGGGTGGATGTGGGCTACCCGCTGTGGGCTTGGGGCTCTCCATTCTGCTGCCTTAGCCCCAGGGGCCCCACGTCAGCCATGTACCCCATTCCCACGTGGCAGTGGGGGGGAAAGACAACCAAGCAGAGAGCCCTGAATCCACAGTGAGCAGCCTGCATCTGCCCTGTGCACAAATCTGGGGGGGGGGGGGGAAAACCCCCCCCCATGCCTCCACTGCACACAGCAGGGGGAGCCCACCCCCCTCCACAAGCTGCATGAAGCTCCGTCCTGTTCCCTACCCAGCCCCGGGTCCCACTCACCACCTTCATGGGGCACAACCCCCAACGTCAGCCCTATTCCCTGCCCCGCTCACCGCAGGGGCCTCGATCTACCCCCCCGCCACAGCCCTTCCCTCACCCATGCCCCTTCCCCTCCACAGACATGGCTGCTGCTCTCCGTGCTGCCTGGCTGCATTCCTAGCCATGCGCACGCACGTGGTGTCCAGGGGCCCCATCCAGAAGACATACTGTATTTACTGGTGACATCAACTACACTGGCCAAAATAAGCCAATAGCCCATAATATTAATATTCCTTTTAATTGGTGCTGATCCAATATGTAACTGATATGTCAGTGCACCTCTAAATAATATTTTACAACCCAAGTTTTGGGGTTGTAAGGGGGAGTGGATCTTAGCCTAGGTACTGTAAGGGCACTATCAGGACCATCTTTCTGCATACTGGGCTTTAATCTCCTCCACATCCACTGTTAAAATAGAATTTATACTGGAGATTAAACAAACTCTCTATATTTTTTCTATAAATCACCAACCTTGTGATTTCCTGACCATGCATGCCTCCTACTGCAGCGCTTATTGGTCTACCCTGTCCCTATGACTGGTGACAGCACAAGGATTAACCTTTCCTTTAGATAATTCTACTGCAGATGCACATACAAAAAAGAAACAAAAAATCGCAGTCCTGAATTATGTCCTCCAAAGTAACAGCCAAGATAGGTATATATGCATCTTAGCTTGCCACTTCTGTTTTATCTTTACCGAACTTCCTAACTCAACATCTCCAGCCTACCTGGCATTTATGACCTTTTCCCACAAGCTGTCAAAACAATTACCCTTAAACCACACCCCTCATCACAGGCCCATCAAGGATTGCACAAACAGGGAAGAAAACTTGTTGTTTCCCCAAAGCAGGAGGAAGAGAGATTTTTATACAGCAGGAAACAAAGATAACTAGCACAGCACACATGCAGCTGCTGGCAAGGATAGAAGTCAACAGCGTTCCTGGAGAAGACTGCTTGAAAATATAACTTTTCACAGCACTGTGAATATTCACTAAGGTTTTCTTTCTTTTTTTTTTCTTTTTGTAAATATAATGTTCACATGTTTGTCCTTGTGTATGCACAATTACCAATTTTAAAAGGACTGAAAATGCCTTGAAGTCACTACAAGGTTCCTTGGGTGAATTTGATATCTTTTATTAGACCAACCCAAATGGTTGGAGAATAGTTATTAAGCAAGCTTTCGGGTTCAAAAACCCTTCGTCAGGCTCAGGAAGCTGCAGCAGTTGGTGTGTGCTCTTCCTGGAACCTTGTCTGCCTATATCCTTAGACCAAAACGGCTACAACCTAAACCCCTTGAAGTCACTACATGACTTCAGATACGCTTACAGTAGTTTATGACCATGACTGCAGAGATCAGTATTTCTCCCATGCTGCCTGAAAGTACCTCGCAAATGGTACAGTTTAGCTCACAACAATCAGATGAATAAGATGCAAAAAGGAGACACAAGAGAATTTTGTTTGATCCCAAGCCCCTGAATTCCACTGCTAAGCACACCACAATGCAGTGCAAAAGGAAAAAAAACCCAGAATTAATATAGCACAGCATCAGAGTAAGGCGTCTACAATATGCATGCCCAAAACAGAGCACTTGCTTTGAAATAGCAGTCGTGTGGCTGCAGCAATACGAGGGGGCAGGGGGAACTCCTTCACTACAGGATAACGTAACATTGCACTGCTCTACCAGTATGCATACCTGCAGATATGTAAAAATATGCAAAGAGTGTACTATACTTCTTTCTGTACTACACTTAAATGTTTTAAGGCTTTTTTTTTGTGCTACCTTAAAAATATGTACCTGGAGTGAGCAACATAATTTCTACTCTAATCTGATGTCACAACAGTTCACGGTATTTTTGGAACCAATTCCTACTCTCATCTGTCATAGGTTAAAGTTTCAAGCTGATTAAAGTTCAAGTTGCTACTCCTTTAACGTTACTCTGTCCCAAGGCAGCATGCCATGATTTTGTCCATCCCTTCTTGCTCCAAGAGCTATTTCCTCCCACCAGCAAAATGCAGGCAAAACAGTAGAAACTGGTTTCCAAGTGAGACAAAATTCTTCCCCGAACTAAATTTATAGTATTTTAGGCCATGTGCATATGTAAACAAAAAGGTGAAGTAAAAACCAGCTCTACAGTTTTTTGGCACACTAGCCATTTTTGAACACATATTCTACTATCTAAGTTGAAAACACCAAGATTCATTCTGGTCCCATAAACTGGCAGGACAAGAAGGGTTTTAAATAAGTATGAGCAACATTACAAAACTTTGTATTTTATTAGTAAAGTAGAATTTTCTAAGACAAGCCCTTTGAAAACTATTTCATGGTTTGGAACAGAATCTGACTTTTACCTGATACTCTACTTCGAAACCACATAGAAGTGAAGTATTACATTTTGATGACTATACTTCTTTTAAGTACTGTAGGTTTTTACTTTAACTGTATAACATGTATTAGTATATCTCTCCATTCACATCGAATTAGCCCTCCAAGCTTCAAAACTACATTCCT
>NW_005842542.1:282635-290638 GCF_000455745.1 Alligator sinensis
AACTGGACCTTGTCCTAATGTCCTATTTATTTGTTACAGGACAAAAAGGCATAACGCCAATACCTGTAAGCGATAATAGTAAAGGATCAGAGTTTAGAGATAGAAGAGGCAAAGTTCCATTAACATACTTTTCCACCCCCAAGTCAGACCCTATGGGAAGAGTCCATACTTTCATGCTTTTTCCTCATACCTCAGAACAAACTATAAACTATGCTTAATACTTAAAAGCTTGATTTAAAAAGAAAGTAACACTGCTATTGAGTTTTTAAATAATCTCCCAAACAGAGCCATCCCCAGGGAATTATATGTCCAAATTGTAATACCAAAACAAACCCAAGTGTTGGGGTTTTTTTTTTTAAAAGAAAAATATATATCATACAATTTGGTTTCTTTGAACTTTGAACCCTGAGGGCTCTCAGACTTCCCTTCAAAGTTATCTAAGCAGCCTTACTGAATATTTTGGGCCATCTCCCAATATTTTGCAAGCCTAAACAATGGTGTTATAGAATACTTCCAAAAGGTAAATGCCTTTAGCATTACATTTTGAAGCCTGTCCTAAAATATGTTTCTCCCAATCCTTGAAACAGACAAATTCATGTATTTTGAAGTTACGTGCAAACCTCCAATTTTGACTTCCCAGAAAACCTAGCTAATCAACTGAAAAAAAAAAATCTGCATGGTCAGAGTGGTCCCAACTGACTGTTCATTTCATAACTCATTTTACTTCTGATTTTACCAATCAACTGACAAGAATTATGTAGACTCTGTCCTACTTCTGACAATAAAGTGATTTGTGTCTAAAGCATATTCTTTGCTCTTCTGTTTCAACATCTTTCCATTCTTAAGTGCACTTGTCAGTTACGTTACCAAATATCAAAATGAGACATCTCCAGTGAGCTAGCAAGCTATTGTCTGTGGATTTTTAATAATTTATTCTCATGTATGAATGTGTATGCCAAATTTACCTGCAACTTCTGTTTTCTTAAACAAATTTTTTACAGTATTCCCTAATCCCATATATATGTTTAATCCAAGACACAAAAAACAGTTACATGCTCAACCTAAACTGCTCTAACTTAAAAATATGAAATGCTGTTTAGTTTTATTACTTATTTTCCTATTAATTTTGAAGGATTTATGACCCTAACGCAATAACTGAATGTTGCTGTGTGGCCACAATCAACATGACTTTTCCGGCTGAAATGTGTACTTGTACAAGATGCAGAATTGTTTTAAGATAAATGATTTTTATCAGGTTCTTACCCCCCTGATCTTCTAAAGTAATGTGACACCATGGATCATAACACTGAAGCTCGCATAATTCATCACTACAGTCTAAAGGTTCTTTAATCTACATGGAGTTTGGGATACTCATTAAGCACAACAGTAAGCAATGTTCTTTAAGTATGCCAGGAATCCAGATGGTCTTAAATCTAACAACTTCTGCGGTCCTAAACTACTCTCCTTCTGTATGCAAGAGTGTATTTATAAAAGAGATACACATCTCTATATGAGAGTTGTCATGATTCATATTATAGGACACCTACTATATTCCATACAGCCTGGAATACATTAGCATTTCTGAACAAATTCACTTGTGTGTGTGTGTGTGTGCGCGTGCACACACACACACACTTGTACATGAGCACACACTTCCTCCAGCCACAGGGTCCTAACTCCCCTCTATAATAGGTCTTCAAAACGCTATGCAACAGAAAAATACCGTTTTTCCCACATCGCAGTGTCTTCTGCCAGAACCTCCTCCTTGTAGAATTACATTCTACAGAACAACTGCCTGCAAATCACAAATAAATTGGGTTTTTCCCTGCTCTGGGTCCTGTCCACTCCCCGATGCATTACACTATACAGGCCTTCTACATGGGATTAGCATTTGAACTGGGTCTTCACTCTTTACCTTGTAGGGACTCTTGTACAAATCCTCCTACTCTCTACAGCTGTATAGTTTAATTTAGTTTGAAGATTATTTGGTCCTCCTAGGACAAGCAAGTAGCTCTCTCTTGATCCCTGACATTGTTTGGGAAGCAACAGATTTGTCACAGGTGGGGCTGGGCCTGGGCCCAACTCCCCTTAAAAAGCCAACCACCTTAAGTACCTGTAACTTTAAAGAATAAAGATGCGAAACCCATCCATTTGGCTACTACCCAGAATCCATAGCTGCCAGTCAATGGAAAGCTTGGACAAAGACAGGCTATACAAGACAGAGTCAGGGTTAGATGCACTTGAACAGTGAATTCTGGAGGAGCAGAATAGCTGCAGAGAAAGTTCTGGTTTCAACTGACAAGCTTCAGTCTTTAGCTTCTTAAGTGTTCTTAAGGAAACTGTCTTTTTAAGTTTAAGTCGTTTTAGGCTCTGCATACAGGGCTCAGCTACTTGAATTTCACACACAAGTATATTTCAGCCAGTTCCAGGAGCAGAACAAAGCATAATACAGTTTTCCAGGTCTGCCCATCTCAGATGCACTCCCTCTGCCTTTGTTCTTATGTTGTTGTGGGTGGGATAACATCAGATTTGCAACTAAAAGGACATGAACACTCATTTTAAAAGTTTCCATTTAGTGATAGTAGTGCTAGGAGCCTCTAAACCTCAGGTGAAGTTCTATAATCAAATCAGTCCAATCCTTTTTTTTGTTTTGGTGGGGGAGAAGGGGATGAAATACTGACAAAGCCTCTTTTTTTTAAATAATTCCAGAACAGGAATCCATAGTTCTCATATATTTGATCATCACATCTTTTTTGTATTTAATTAAAAAACTATACAAGATAGAAAGTTCAAAATCTAGCTCAACTTGATAATAACTTGGTGGAAGTTGTAGAACACACACATGATTTTGTTTTCTTTTAACATCACACCACTAAGACTACTTTGCTTTTTCACCATGGCTCAAAACAATGCACTGCTTTGCTGAGGATACCCTGACAGGACAAATTAAGCAAATGAGTGTTTTGTATCTGATGTTGAGTCTTGCCTATATGGATTACAACTTTTCCCTCATGTTTGTTAGTTTGTTCTTTTTAGCATCACTGTCTCATGTAGAGCACGACAGGTGTTCAAGCAGAATATGTCTGGTGCAAAGCAACATGTGAGCTTTTAAGCTTCACTTGCCAACTGAATATCAAGGAACTAATAAAGCAATTTAGGAAGTCACCAAGTTAAGGACACAAAAGAATGGAAAACAATAACAGACCATGTGTAATGAAACCATATGATATTTTCTATTCCTGTTTTGCTTGCTAAATGTAATCTTTACTATGATTATTTATTAAGGCATACCATAAAATGTCCACTGTAGTCCCATAAAGTTTGCAGGAGAAACCTTAATTTTTGGAACTGACTGAAAAATTAAATATTCAAAAACTCACATGGATAAACTGTATATATTAAACAAGAAAATGAAGACAAAGAACAGGTTTTAAGCTTAAAATCTGAGCCATAAGTGTACAATTGTAATAATCTTTTTTTAACTAAAATGTAAGATCATTTTAGCACACGTTTCTTGACAAAAAGGTAAGGTCAGCACAGAAAACCTCAAATGGCTGATTGAACATAACCGCATATTTACTTGGTTAAACTAAAATATTTCTAATATTTCAACATGCATGTTCATTTAACCTAAATTTTATCCTTCTGATATGCAAAAAGTTAGTTTATCCATGTTGATCTCCTAAGTAAGGACTGTGAGCCCAATTAAGACAGTTGATCTGTATGCCTAAATATTATGCAAAATTAGCACACAATTGTGAAGTTATATGTCCAACTGTTATCTCACTGTGTCAAAAATGTAAATATCACATTTCAGACTACAGTCTAGTTAGTTGCACAAGTAAAGCAGGTTCATAAATAATTTGAATCAAAACTTTCTGAAAATGAGAGCATTTCACTAGTTCAAATTTTAAAATGTCCCAAATTTGAGAAATAAACAAAAATGGTTACGTTTAATCATACTACTGCATTCTTTCACATAGAACACACATCTTTCCCCCCAAAAAATCAGCTGCTGGAAATCAGTGCATTTGTTATATGCAAGGAAATATGCTAAGAACAGTCTCTGTCACTTACGAGAGAGCAAAAGTAAAAGTCTACCCTCAATCCACAGTAAGAACAATCAACAAGCTAGCCTCCCTAGCTGCTGCTACTGTTACTTAATGCAAAGAAAAATCTTCTCTCTTCATTCTGCCTTTAAAAAAAAAACAAAGTGTAAACCTTATTTGTGTATTTTATGCATGAATACACAATTTCTTTTACCAGAAGTAACAGGGCCTTTCTATTTTTATTTCAATAGTTTACATTGAAATAGCAAAGTAAGGAACAAGTTCGAGATCTGTTAACAAAGACAGTGTGTCTTTCATAAAAGTGTTTGATAGGGCAACAAATTATAGTGGTTTATATTATCCTATGAACATGTAAAACTTACTTGAATTGGTAGAAAGTGATCATGAACTAAAATTTCTAACCTCACGCAAAGCAAGGTTATGGGCTTCTCTGACCAATGTTACCATCTAGTGTTCCAGGATACTGAGACACTCAGGTAACAGACTAGTTACTCATTATGGCTGCTTGCAAATGTTAAAAACAAAACAAAACCAAGCACTTTACTGGAAGCAGCAGTGCATTATTTTGACCTGGCTCTGCAGCATTTGTATAGTTTGGGCGCTTCAGCGGGGCTTTTTGGTGCTTTTATCTAAAGCTATTAGATAAAAGCACCAAAAAAGCCCCACCAAAGCACCCAATCTATATGGACATTGGGCAAGTTGGGTCCAACTAATGCGCTACCTCTTCTGGACATGCACAGGGCTTGGTGCAGGAACGTGCCAAGTTTAAAGTAAAGCATCTTTTTTGTTTTTTTTAAATGTCTGCAAGCAGCCTTTAAGCCTATGCAACTGGAACTATGGAAGTAACTCATTGTATGAAATAAACAATTACTCAAGAGCTGATACAAGGTTTACTAGCAACCATTTAACTGGTTTGTTAAACTACAGTGTTCATAAGACTTTTGTAACCAACTTCGTCTGATCTTTCAAGAGTCTTCAGTTGCTGGCTAGCTACTGCATTAAAAAAAAACAAAACAAGGCAAAACAATCAATGTTTACCAGCCATTTATCACTCTTCAGTACATACTCTCTCTGTAACCCTTTGGTCTCTCGAATTCCATGTACTAACTTGCTTCCATTGTTCAGACAGGCGTGTTATAAGCAGCCCCCATAAGCTCTCAGAACAGACTGTGCAGAAGTTTCAATATTCTGCTTAGCCTACCCATAAAGAAAATAAGACAGCCAGAGCAGAAAGTCAGCATGATATTCATTATGATCACAAGCACACCTGCCTTGAGGTGCACCAATATATCGGTACCATGTCAGATCGGCACCGATAAAGGGAAAATTAACATTATCGGCTATCGGCTTTTTTTGTCCGGTATAGCCGATAATGTCATGGATAAATACAATATCCCTTCTGGCCGGGGCCCCTGGACACCGCGTGCATGCCTGCAGCCACACACGTGCACATGGCCAGGAATGCAGCCAGGCAGCATGGAGAGCAGCACCCTGCAGATAAGTCTGTGGATGGGATGGGGTTTGGTAGAGACAGATCAAGGCCCCCAGTGAGGGAGGGAGTGGAGCTGAGGGAGCTGCCCAGCCAGGGCAGTGAATGGGACCCGGGGCCAGAGTGTGGAGCAGGATGGAGCTGCAAGGGGAGACAGAGAGGGGCATGTGCTCCTCCAGATTTGTGTGTGGGGCAGATGAGGGCTGCCCACTGTGGGCTCGGGGCTCTCCGTTCTGCTGTCTTTGTTCTGGGGGCCCGTTAACTGCATGCTCCCTGCCTGGTGGACAAGGGATGGACAAGGGATGGCCTGCCAGGTGGACAAGGGATCAGCAGCCGACATGGGGCCCGGGGGCAAGGGCAGCAGAGCGGAGAGCCCCGAACCCACGGCGGGCAGCCTGCATCCGCCCTCGCTCCGCTCCACTCTGGTTAAAAGTTTCTTAAAAATAGTGGTGGTGGAGTGGCACTTGAACTAAAGCTCATTTGACAAGCTTTAGTTCAAGTGCCACCACCGCCATTTTTAAACGCTGGGATGCTGACCCCCTGAATGAACTACCTGCAGCTCTGTCCTACTCCCTGTCCCTGCCCTCGGTCCCATTCACTACCCTACTGCCCCACTCCCTCCCCCACCGTGGGAGCCTTGATCTGCACCCCCCTCCACGCTCCTTCCTCTCCACAGACTTACCGACAAGATACTGCTCTCCATGCTGCCCTGCCCGGCTGCATTCTTGTAAATTACTTATCCAATCGGTATCACCTGATATGAAATCTTTATTGGTGCACCCTATACCCAAAAGTCCAAATTTGGAACAAGTAGCAGCTTAGATTAAAAATCACTGCCTTTGCCCAGTCATGCTGGGAGTCCTGCACAAAAACACAGATTTAATGTGGAACTTTTCACTTTTGATGGTGCCTCTTTAAATCCCTGACAGCAACTCCAACACCTCACATCACTAGAACTTACTTTTCCTGTTTCAGGACAGAAGGAAGTTTGCAGTGAGTTATGATTGCAGTATATCCATCTAGTAAGGGTTCTAGTATCGCTGTGCTCTTGAGGTCACACACTAGACATCAGTGTTACTCCTTCTGTACATGTCATGGAAGCCCATCCATTATTCTCCCTATCTTCAGAAGGAGAAGTTGCACTGGATTTATGAAGGGGAAAAACGGCATTTTCAAAAACAGACCCTAACCTCCAGGGAAATAAGTGACAAGACACGAGTCCAAAAACTACCTTGTAAAAATTAAGCATCAGGCATATTTCAACAACAGCACCTAATACCCCTGTGAAACCATGTTATGGAAGGTTTCATTGTGTAATGACTAGACAAGTTTCAACACAACCCTCTCAGGTAGGAGCTAACATTTTACCTAATTACCATACTGTAAGCGGAAGAGGGTAGTATTGGGAGTTGGCAGAAGATTAGGGAGCCAGAGGTTACATAGTTTGTATTTTCAAGTGTGACTGGCAATTTGGGATGCCTCTACGGAAACACTTAAAAGGGTCCCATTTTTACAAGGCAAGTGCTCAGCACTTTCTGAAAATTGGGCCCTTTTAAGGCACATCAATTTGGGCACAGAAAACCTGAAACACCAATTTTTTTAAATACAGACCAATTTAAATAAACCTCTGAAAGCACTTAGCTAGACAGACCTGTACTAGGGCACCCACTTTGGACTGCCATGTCAGTTTGAAAATGGCATACATCTCACTTGAACCCTGCAACCAAACCTCATGTTCTGCAGAAAAATTGAATTTGCATGCACTACACCAGAAAGCTAGCCTGAGCAAAGCAGGCACTCCAAATGACATCCTGATTTGTGACAAGAAAAGGCAATGATTAATTCAAAACTAGACACTATATTTTGCAAAGCTTAAAAAAAAAAACAATAGCAAGCCGGTATTTAAAACAACAGAAGCATCTAAGTCAGGGGCGAGCAATTATTTTGGGCAGAGGGCCGCTTACTGAGTTTTGGCAAGCCATCGAGGGCCACATGACAGGCAGCCCAGGGCAGATTAATATTAATTTTCTAAATTTTTTAGGGGCCCCACGGGTCGAACAGAACGGCCTGGCAGGCCGCATCTGGCCCCTGGGCCGCATTTTGCCCACCCGATTCAAGTGATTCTTCCCAAGGTGGATAAAAGACAGCAGGTGAGGAGAGTAAGCCTGCCTCCATCTACCATGTGTTCACACAGTACCAACTAGTGAGGTCTGAGCCAGAAGGCGATCTAAAAGATGCATCCAGATGCACGCATACATAAATACAGAGTAGGTCTGTGCAGACTATTAGCAGTTCCATAGTGGAAGCTCAGACTCAAGGCGTGTGCCTGTCTGAAAGGGGAAAATGTCAGCAGATGGGGCCTGCAGAAATAGTACCCTTGTACTGGTATCATCAGATCTAAGCATGGTAAATCCCCATCAGTGTATTCACCTTGTATCAGCAGG
>NW_005842542.1:290669-291216 GCF_000455745.1 Alligator sinensis
CAAAGCATGCAAGCATTTGAAACAATGACACCAGATGCAGTCTGGTAAAAATGACAACCATGTGCATGTGTGTGCACACCCACACAACTCTAGGTAACAGGAACCATAGCTTGTATATGGTAGGGTCCTGTACCCACATGGACTGTGTAAATGCTGAAAAACATGCTCAGGCTCCTTAGTATGAGCACATACAACATATACTCCAGTGGCAATTTCCCCTCCCCCATACACATCATGAGACACACACAGGAATAGGCAATGTCCAAGTAAAATGTCTCATTCTCTGACCCTCACAGCTATGTGTCTGCACACTGACATTAAGAAGTGTCTCTACAAAACCAAGCCTATTTTTAAAGGGCTTTACAAACACTTCACTAATTACATTGCATGTGTAACATGCACCACGTGTACATGCAGTGCTGGCAGGAGGAGTCTACGGGGAGATCCCCTCTCCTGCATATAGGCGTGTCTGCAACATCAGCCTTGATACAGACACATCCTGGGCGCTTGCAGGATACACCGCTTGCTCTTGGCCATAAAAACGCTC
>NW_005842542.1:291228-291846 GCF_000455745.1 Alligator sinensis
CTCCCCCGCTGCTGCGTCTGTGCCGTGAGATAGGGTGGTGCCCATTCGCTAGGCCCCTTTATTTCACATGCCCATCCCTTCCCACGTCCCTACAAGAGAACGACGAGGGAGGCCCCTGGATGCTGGCGTGCAAAATGCCCGCTGTGCGGCCTGCCCCTCCACATCCCGCCGGCCTGGCAGGTATCTCCCCGTGAGGCTGGGTGCAAGCAAAGCACCCATGCCTGTGCCAGGAACCACTTCCTTCCCCCAGTGCCTGGACAGTGACAGCACGAGAAGATGCTAGAGCGCTCTGGCCCATGCCTCTGCATCCTCCGCCGGCAGCGCGGAGGGGGAAGGGAGGGGGCGCCCAACGTGCTCCCACGTTTCCAGGCCCAGACAGGAGCTGCCCGCTCCGCCCGCCCGCCCGTCCATGTGCGGCAGCGGCCGCGTGCTCCTGCCCGCGGGAAGGTGCCCGGCCCCGGCCCCGGCCCCGCTCACCCCACGACTCCCTGGCTGTAGTTCCTCTTCTTCCAGGGGGTGCCGGTGTAGAGCGGCTCGGCCGGGCCGGCCTGGGCCCTGGCGGCCGGCCCGTCCCCCAGGGCGGGGGCCGCCCTCTGCGCCCCGGGCCACAGCAGGAGG
>NW_005842542.1:292649-333708 GCF_000455745.1 Alligator sinensis
CGCCTGCTGCGGCCGGTCCTGGAGTCCGTGGCCGGCGCCTCGCGGCCCTACCGGGCGCGCAGGCGGGAAAGGCAGCGCTCCTGCCTCTCCCCGGCCGCGGGCGCGCCGCGCTCCCAGGCGGTGCAGCAGGGGGCGTCCACATTAACCAGTTCGTTACACTACAGCGGTGGTCCTCAACTTCTTGTACCAGGACCCGCATGTCAACATCAGTGCCCCCTCCCAGCCCGCTGCCCCCTGCCCCAGTGTGTGGGGCAGCCCCTGCAAGGCTGCCCGTCTACAAGGGAAAAGCCAGGGTTTCCCGCGCGCCGCGCTCCCAGGCGGTGCAGCAGGGGGCGTCCACATTAACCAGTTCGTTACACTACAGCGGTGGTCCTCAACTTCTTGTACCAGGACCCGCATGTCAACATCAGTGCCCCCTCCCAGCCCGCTGCCCCCTGCCCCAGTGTGTGGGGCAGCCCCTGCAAGGCTGCCCGTCTACAAGGGAAAAGCCAGGGTTTCCCACGTTTTTCTCCTTTAAAGGAGAATCCATTTTTAAAGTTTGTTCGCCACCCTTTCGTATGTCTTTGTGACCCAGTTTTGGATTGTGACCCACAAGTTGAGAAACGCTGCGCGAGGAAACGTGAAAGTGTGACTGCTAGCCGCTGGGAGAAGCGTTGCCAGGCGGGTCAGCCCTGAGAGCCTTTTGAGGGTGCTGCAGGTGGCTGCACAGTCATGAGGTACGCAAACACAATTCACAAGGTAGACCCTGAGTTTTCAAATAGCAATCCATAGCTTTAAAAACACCCTGCCTTGTTGTGGTCTTTCTGAGCCCTTTGCAGCAGAATTGCTCTAGTAGTTTTCAGTAGCGATAAAACAAGTGAAAGCTAAGAGCTGGCGTTTTCCAAAGGGTGCCTTGAGCCTGGGGAGGAGGCCTTGAGTCTACAAAGGTTGAGAACCACTGGCCCAAGCACATTGGCATTCACAGTAGATCCAACCATGCAAATTTACCCCTAGGGTATAGACAGGCATTGTGCTTCACACACCTCACAAACCCACATAACAGGGGAGGGTGTTGCTAACCTTGCAGAGGCTTCACTGTCAAAGCCTCTGGGGGGTGTGGAGAAAGGGGCAGATTAGGAGAGTCCTTCCCAGGGCTGCCAATGCCTCACACCCTGCTGGCAGCACCAAAGTCACCTGTTTACTGCTTGCCTCTCCATTGGCTCCTTCAGCCACTGCCACTTTATTCTTAAGCTTTTTTAGACTCAAGGCACTCCCTACAACTTTTCTAAATCTAGCAAGCAGCACCTTCTGCATATGTGACAGAGGGAGTCCTTCCTTTTCCCCATACAAGGGAGACTTGTATCTTCACCTTTGCCTCAATGCTTAAAGCCCAAGAAGAACCTCTTGCCCACCAGAGAGCTCAGGGGCAGGGGTGACACTTCCTGTATCCTGTCCATGTTGGTGGCATTGCCAGTCTAGGTTCTCAGGAGGCCTGCAGCAGCAGCAGCCTCAGGGGGTTCTTCCTACCACAGCCACTTCACAGTCCAGCCCCACATGGCATCTCCCGGAAAAGGAAGCATAGTAGGATATTTCCACCACTTAAAAAGATCGCATGGCACCATGGTCTGGGGTGTGCATCACACGTGAGGCACAGGGCTGGTCTGAAGCATGTGCTGCGTGTGGTGTCCATGCCAGACCAGTCTTGCGCACTGGCTTCAGCACATGGGGCAGGACTATGGGCCTGATCCAGGCCAGCTCCAGATGCAGCGCACAGGGCCAGTCTGGCACAGGTGCCACATGCAACATGTGCCCCAGACCGGCTCCTAGAACTGCATGCAGAGTGCACCGACTCCAGCCCCAAGTGCCAATTGCAGCACATCACCCAGCTTCAAATGGCATGCAGTGTATAGGGCTAGGCTGGAGTACATGCTGCATGTGGCATGGCACCCTTGCCCAGGTGGCACTCAGGGGAGTCTGTGGGCCTGGTCCAAACTGGGCCCAGATCCAATATGCAGGGGTGGTCCAGCACAGGAATCACATGCAGCATGCACGGGCTCCAAGCCCCATACTATGTGCGGCCCATACCAGACAGGCTCTGCCCACCACATGCAGCATGTGGCACTGGGACCAGCATGTGTTGCATGTGGTGCACTGGTCCCAGACCCAGACAGCACTGTAGGTTGGGCGATAGGACTCCGCAGACCAGAAGGAGGTAACATTTTGGGGCAGTTTTGCCATGGTTTGTGCTATAAGCCACTTGAACAGCTGTATGCTCGCTTTTTGCAGTGCTAAAAAAAGTGTACTTAGCACTACAAATGCAACACCTGTTCATAGCCCTACTCAAACCTTTGCCTAGATACTCAAAGCCCAAGAGCCACCCTGTGCTGTACATCACCTATTACCAATGGATTCACTTAGTACAGGTAAGGCCTGGGATAAGCAGATTTTTTTGACCTGCAAGAAGGGCATAGGGTATATGGAAATTGACTCTTCTACATTTTTTTAGTGATGACATACAAGGACTTGAAAAGTTTTTGAATTGTTCTGTTCTAGTATATTTTTATTTTAGAAATTCATGGTGGAGAGGGTCTTTCCTCCTTCCCCCCACCTTTTTGATCTAGGCTTTAGGACTCTGGCTCTGTGTACAAAGAAAACTGAATTTGTAAAAAAGAAGAGATGTAAGAACCAATGATACAGTGTGTCCAAACTCTATTTGGAATGCCTGGGTCTCGATTACAGATGTCCAGGGGACTAAAAGGTAGGATGCCAAATTTCTCTAGTGTGTACAGAACTTCTGAAGGCTGAAGAATGATAAAGAAATAATATCACCACAAAGCCAAAAGAACAATATATGGGCGCTTACAGAAAAGGATTTTGAGTCAATAAACTTTGTTTTTTTAATATCTGAGCACCTTCCACATCAAATCAGTAGCAGTATACCTGGTCAGCATCATGGAAGTTCTGACATTTTCCCCTTCAAGGTGTCAGAACTCTGCTTTGGGTAGGTTTTTGTATGTTTGGAATTAAGGAGATTAGAGTGGTCTGGGAATTAGATGGATATTTACATCATACCCCTTGGAACATGGAAAGTAAATCTGAAGGGGGGGGACTTTGAAACATTTCCTAGAAACTGTCAGACACAGGTTTTGCCTGATCTCCTATGGAAAACTGGTATAGCAGAATTCTAGCAATAGACTGCCCTGTCTTCGGTTTTTCAGAACATAAGTGCTATACTGGCTCAGACCAATGGTCTGTCTAGCCCAGTACTGTATCTGTGACAGTGGCAAGTAGTAGATGCTTTAGAAGAAGAGTAGTATGACATGGGCATGTGTAGCATAATCTAGACACATCCATCATGCCCTCTCTGGCATCAACTAAAATTGGTTTAGGGATGTCAGACACTACATCCTTAATTATTCTACTATATAGTCCCCAGTTTATCTGTCCTCCATGAATTTGTCTAATCCGTTTTTGAACCTAGTTACATTATCTGCCTTCATAATCACTTTGGGATCAGGTTCTACAAGCTGACTATGCATTTTGTAAAAAATATTTCCTTTTTTTTTAATTTTAAACCTGCCTCCTGATAATTTCAGTGAGTGCTCCCTACTTACTGTATTCTGGGATTCAGTGAATGACCTATTTCCTATTCACTCTACTCTCACCATTCATTATTTGTAGACCTCTTATCATATCTGCATGCCCCCCATTTCCCCTTCCCCAACAGGCTTCTCCTTCCCAAACTGAAGAATCCTGGCCTTTTCAGTCATTCCTGGTCCATAGGCTACTCCATACCTTAATCATCCTTCTCTGTACCTTTTCTAATTCTACTACATCCTTTCTGAGATGTGGAGATCAAAACTGTACACAGTATTCAAGATATGGGCTCACCATGGATGTATACAGAGGCATGGTGATGTTTTCAGTTCTGTTCTTAATGATGTCCAACATTTTGTTGGCTTTTTTAATCACTTCCGTGTATTGAGCGAATGTTTTTAGAGAACTGTCTACAATGAGTCTAAGGTCTCTTGTCTGAGGTATAACACCTAGTTCAGACCCTAGCATTGTGTATGTATAATTTAGGTTATTTTTCCCCATGTGCATTACTTGGCATTTGGCAACAATTAAGTTCATTTACTACTTTTTTGTCCATTCAATTTTGTAAGATATTTCTGAAACTCATCAAGGTCAGTTCAGGATTAGACTACCTGGAATAATTTAGTGTTACCTGTGAACTTCATCTGTGTTTTCACTATTCATTCCCTTTAAAAAAAAGTTGAGCAAAACTGGCCAAGGGATCTTTGTCAAAAGATTTTTGAAAACAAGCATATTGTATCAACTAAATATCCCTTGCCAACATGCTTGTTAACACCCTCAAAGAACTCTAGCACATTGGTGAGGCAGGATTTCCCTTTACAAAACAAAAAAAACGCATACTGAGTCTTCCCCCGTACCTTGTATTTATCCACGTGACTGCTCATTTTATTCTTTATTAGGGATTCTAACCATTTGTGAGGAATAGAAGCAAGACTCAATGGTCTATAGTTCCCAGGATCACCTCTGGAATCCTTTCTGAAGACAGGTGTTTTGTTGGCAATGTGCCAGTCCTCTGGCAAAGAACCCATTTGTAACAATAGGTTACTTATTATTGCCAACAGTTATGCAATTTCACATCTGAATTCCTTCAGAACTCTTGAGTGAATGCCATCTGGTGCCAGTGACTTACTAGTGTTTAATTTATTGATTTGTTCTAAAACCTTCTTTATTGTCACTTCAATTTGATCCAACTCTTTGGATTTATCTGCTAAGAAGAATTGATTTGGTGTGGGAATCTTCTCAATATCCTCTGCTGTAAAGACTGATTCAAAGAATTCATTTCCCTTCTCCGCTATGGCCCTCCTGTCGTTTTTACACTTTGGTCATCTAATAGTCCCACTGACTCTTTTCTGTTTCCTATTTCTGAGGTATTAAAAAATCTTATTATTATTCCACATTTTTTACAAGCTGCTCCTCAAAATCCTTTTTTGACCTACCTCACCATGCGTTTGCCAAATTGTGCATGCATTCCTGTTTTCCTCATTTAAGCATGTCTTCTACTTTGGGAATAAAAGGAAATTAAAAAATCTATAATTCTTGGTTCCAAAATGATACCTTTTACTAGACCAACTGAGAAATTGCAAAAAACCCTTTTGGAATAATGCCTTTTTGTCTTCACTAGCCTCCTTTACTCTGCTGTTAAAACCATGCACAGTTCTTACTAAACTCCTTGCTATCCTTTTTGATCTGCAGCATGCACTTTTTTATGAGCCTCTATTATAGTATTTATACACAGCTTTCAGGCTGCCCACTAGGTTTTGAGCTGCTTCCTGCTCCTCTCCTTTCACTGGAGGAAAGGCAGTGGGGAGATACAGGGTTACGCTGATGGTCCATTCCGCTCCCCCTCAACTTCTAAGAGTTGGCAGGGGGAGTGGGGGGGAACAGAACCATACGTCTGTGGCTGCCTGCAGCAGCATATATGATTTTGAAGCACTCCAATGGTAGGGAGTAAGGGGCAACAGGGGAGGCTGTAAATCTGTCTTCAGATGTTCAAATGTTCCATTTTTCTAATGCTGCTGCACTTTGAATGTCTGTGTGCACTCAATGAGATCGCTCTGTGTGCTTTGTCTCTGACTGGTGCTGTAGCAGTAGTGTAACTGAGGGGGACAACCAGGACACCAGCCCCAAGCATCTCCTTTGCCAGAGGTGCAAAAGCTGACCATGTCAGCACAACTAGCATGGCAAGAGCTGGTGCTGCCCCATGCGCTGGCAGCTGCCCCAGGCTTGGACCTGCCCTGCTAAGCCTTGGTTCTGCAGCCTCTTCACTCACTCCTGCTATTTGCTTAGGAGCTGTCTTTTGTGTACTTCTATACTCTTATGATCCTCCCACAGAAAACACCCAGAGCACACAGCCCCAAAACAAATGCTCTCTCAGAGCATCACCATCAGACAAGCAGACTAAAGTCACCCATATTCATCCACCTTCCAAGAACCAGGCACCAGACATACTCCTTTTCCTCCCCACACATTGAGATCCATTAATAACTGTCCTATTTGCTCTTCCTAGTTTGCACTTGCATGTTTCACCTTGGGATATGGGATCTGCATTGTCTAATAAGAGTGAGGCTTCATAGAATGAAATTCAGTCTTTGATGGGGCTGGGTTTGACATATTGATTGCTTTGAAAATTAGGACTTAGCACAAACTGCCATCAGAACCAACTGGGAACAAATGAAGGGACATGAGCACAGGCACCTCATGGAGATGGAAAGTGTTTGTTAAATTCTCAGTAACACCATTTTCCCAAGTGTATTGTGAACATTTATAAACATTTTCTGAGACCTACCAAGTCCTCCAGAGAAAGCAAAAAGAATCAAAATGGGGCGTTCTGATATTTCAAGGAATTGGGGAATGGGAGAGGAAGAGGCAAGAAAATAACTATTGTTTTTTAAGTTGCTTTCTTAATATACCATGAAGTAGAAGAAAGGGTCATAAGCCCAATTAAAAAAAATATCCCTAGAAAAATACAGCAACTTACATCCCAATTCTGCTGTGATTTGGTTCTCAGACACTGGGTGCATCTACAGTCAATGAATGCGACCCAATGAACTCCAGAGCCGTTTGAGGTGGAGAAAACTGCTCCCAGGAGCAGGATCTACATGTACACCTGGGACAGCAGCAATTTGAGCTGGGGTAAAGCAGCCTCCCCACACCTGGCTGGGTGCAATTTACACCTGCCATCGGCATCCATACGTTTTAGTGCAGTAAATTACACTGCTGTAAGATAGTACTGTCTCCAACAGTACCGTCTTATGACAGAGTTATTTAATTTACTGTGCTCTGGTACACATGTAAACGGTGATGCTTTAATTGATGATTAATCTAGTCTGCAGTAAAGCACACGTTTAAATGCACCCACAGTGTGTAATGTTAAGCATTTTGCCAAAGTCCTGGCAGGGTTGCGGGTTAGCATCTACAAACTTTCCCATCAGCAGTTCTTTTGCTGTCAAATATGGACATGACACTGAACACTGTGATGTCATAAAAGCAGGAGACATCATTAGGATTTGTGGGAGACAGGAGCAGTGGAAGTACACCCACATATTCTCAAACTGACTTTTCTGTCAACATTTGTTTCTATCCCCTCAAATCTTAATAGATGCACTCTACTTGCAAAAATTGCAGTCAGTGTATTAATGGGTCAGATATTTTTCTGAGTTAACCAGTAAACCAAAAACCAAAATATTAAAAAATGCTAAAAATATATTTTACTCTCCAATAACTCAAACATTACTAAAATGATTTTCCTCAAGCATTACAAAAATGCCAAGTGTCTTCGATTCTCCAATAACTAAAAAATTGCTAGTGATTCTCTCTCTCTCATATATATATGAAGAGGGAAGAGATGCATAAAAATCTCAGTGATTCCTTTATCACAGCAGCTCAGAAACCTAGCCATTGACATTGTGCCCTCCATCGCTCTACTAGAATACCTCAAAAACATAAATGAATTTAACTTCACAAGTGCCCCTCTGAAGTAGGAAAATCCTTTATCAAACACTGTCATAGTATTCAGGACACTTGAAATGGCATCGTGATGTTTCAGTATTTATTCTGGGCTTTAAACCCTACAAAATGCAAGCAGCGCCTGGAACCAAGGTTTGCAGCTTGTGCCCAGTTAAAATAAAAAGTATTCAGTTTTGGTCCTAAATAGTGGGTATGGACAGACAAATACAATTATACTATCAAAAAGAGAGGGGGGAGCTTTACTGTGTTTTAAGCGGATCCATTTTAACTGTAACTGTTTTGTGCCTCTGCTCAGTTTTAGAGTAACTGGAAGCAAAACTGCAGTAATCAAGCAGCTCTTTCACTCCTGTATAAATTTTCCCTGGCTTAGTTTCCCTACTACAGGATAGGGGAAAACACAGGAAGCCGGTACAATGGATCAACTGACATATGTTCATGTAAGTTCCTGCCCCCTGTTTAATTGTGTCATATAATTTTCCTATAAGGTGCTTTTCATACAAATAAAGAATATTTGAAAAGGAGTATGCCTGATTAAAAGCTTTAGTAATATGCTCTTTTTGACTCAGTAAAATAAATACCCCTTTGCATGTTCCACCAGGTGAACTTTGGAATTCAGTTCAAACTTCTAATTTAATCTGTTTGAAAATTGCAAAAGTCTCTATCTGAAGTATATATTTTAATTAATTAATGACACTTTAACAAGATGTAAAAAACAATAGCCTTTCCTGGGAAATATTTAATGGAGGACAAATTAAACATGAAAAATTTTAAATGTCAGCTGGCCAGAAACTGGCTGATTATCTCATATTTCTGGATAGTATTGAAACCACTGGAAAAAAAAAGAAAGATATAGAAACAAAGTGAAATTATAGTGTAATTAGATTTCAGAAATCAAGTCTTGATTTGTAAAGGATTAAATACTTTGCATGGATTTTTTAGTATTACTTAAAGACACCAGATGTACCTCATCAAGTAGCTATGGGCTTAGACATAGATAAAGACAGTATAAGCTTTCCCACTTGTACTCTTGCTGTGCCTCAACCCTGATGGAATATAACTCCGGGAGTGAGAAACTACATCAGTCCTGTCTTCTGAGACTGCCAGCAAGGTTTGCAGCTTGCGCCAAGTGTCATGGTTTTTGTGATGTGGATATATCTGCTGCAAACTGGACTGAGACTACCTGCTCACTTCATGTATTCCAGAAAGGAGCCATCAGATATCTTTTGATTGCTACTACTTTGGACTGGATTTAAATTTGCAATGACAGGGACAAGACTTTGTATCTGTTACTCCTTGAACATGTTTTTGCTGAAAATATATTATCCAGGAGAGGACAACCTTGAGTTTTCAAGGTAATACTTGTTCTTTGTATGCAGCATGCTGATTTTTCCAATGGCTTTTTTGAATAGCAATTGCAAACAAATCTTGGTA
Organism: Alligator sinensis; assembly: GCF_000455745.1. Taxonomy (NCBI): domain Eukaryota; kingdom Metazoa; phylum Chordata; order Crocodylia; family Alligatoridae; genus Alligator; species Alligator sinensis. Next base: position 301,623 of record NW_005842542.1, read on the forward strand.
ATCTTATTTAAAACAAACAAATTCCTCTTACCTCATGTCTTTAATTTGCTCCTTTTGTCTCTTATGTGAGAAAATGTCACATGATAAAAACTTACACTGCTTAAAAGGTTATCCATTCCTCCAACAGGCCTGTGAACAACTCAGTCCTTAACTTTAACATTTAACAAATTAGACATACCCTGGATTTGTCAGTGGGTGTGTATTTTAACATTTTTGAATGCTCTAAATTGTTTTAGCTTTTATTATTATCTATGGCAAGAAACCAGTAGAAATAACAGTCATCTGTATAATATGAGATGCATCTGTTCATTAGCTGAGATCAAGGGAGGGGAAGGACAAGTTCTGCCTGTCCTACTGCTGTTGAATAGGTAGAGATTCAGAATCTCTCTCCTTTAGGTAGTAAAGAAGATAAACATATTGTATTATCATAGTGCCTGGAGGGCTTCATTGAAATCAAGGCCCAATTGAACTAGGTGCTGTACACACTGATAGAGGCAATCCCCATCTGGAAGGCCTTACAGTGTTTTAGATGGATGGAGGGCTGAGGACCAAAATAACCTGTGATTGTATGAATACTGCTCCACCTTATACTCTTTACTCTGTAACATGCAGGCCACATCCAAATCATCCTAGTTTTTCAGTTGTAACATTTTTCAAGATTTTTTGACTGCTGCCTTGACTATTGCAATCTCATATTCACCTTTAATTTAAAAATGATGCCAAAGTAGTCTTTATTCATTGCTTCAGTTGTATTAGTCCTTTTCTTCTGGTTTCAGTTTCTCCACTGCATTAAGCAAAGTTATAATCCTTACTTTACCATGTGGCTTTTCTGTACATCTCCATCCAATCTTTTCTCTCCCTAGTCCATGACCTGACACTTCACTCTCAATGATGAACAGCCTTTTTACTATCTTACACACTTTCACCACTGACCCTTTTATGCATGAAACCTGTTCTCCAAATTAATCTTGCTGCCACCATTAATACTCTCCACCATGATGCCAAAAGCAAGTCACCCAGTGGTAGCAGCCACGCAGGTTGCACGTAAAAAAAATCTACGATACCTCTCAATGGTATACTTGGCTAATTGTTATTTATGTTTCCATAACTCTTTGGAATCCTAATAAAGTGTCAGGACTCCATTCTGCTAGACACTGTAGAGAGAAGTAACAAAGGCAACAGTCCTTGTTCCAGAGAGTTTACAGTTTGGATGTTAAAAAACAATTGGTGATGGAACAGATTACCTACTGATCCTTTGCTAAGATCTGTTAAGTGGTATGCTCTAGTATCCTATCTACTAATGCAAGTCTTCCTTTACAGGGATACTATTTCACATATGAGCTGTTGAATGCTCTAAGTTCTGCCACTGTTATCCTCAAATTTCTTGATTACTGCTGGGAAGAGTTGGGTCTGACTCTCAAAATCTAACATCACTGAAGTTCACACTTTCAATATGAATCAGGCCAACTGCATCTTAAAGACCAGGTGCCTTGTCACAGATTTTCTGTCTTTTACAAGCATTTCTCTCTTGCTCAGGCAGAATAACTTGAGCTGCAAGACTGGTATTCCTAGGAAGGGAGAAAACTATAGAAAATATACACCTCTGCAGATTGACACAGAATAACAATAACAAGTTTACATAAAAGCATGCATCTTAGCTCAGCCCTTGTCTCACCAGTGTCAGGTGGTGAAGATCTAGACAGAAAGGAAAAGGAAAAAAATACCCACCACCTTCTCAGATACTAGCAAAGAGTTGTCCAGATTCTCCCAGAATGGAAACACCTTTGGGTAACCAAGCACATTTGAAACATCATTGACATGTCATTGTCTTATGAGAAGGCAATGTAGTCACGTTGCTGCTGCATATTGCTGTATATACACAATTACCCTTTTGTATTACCAGCAGTATTGGGGGGGACTTTGGGGGCAGTGAGAGGCACCAGTGAGAGGCACCAGGGTTGGGGGAGGCACTGGGGGAGCATGAAGGGCACCAGCAGGGTTGGGGAGTGCTGCCAGGGGGCTTTTAATTTTAATAAAGGATTTTGGGGGCTTTGTCAGAGAATTTGCGATTTTTTTCATCAGGGAATTTGTGATTTTTATTAATCAGAGAAAATTGTTAAAATCCTAATTATACTGGCTGAATACACCAAGTCCTTGTGTGAATACACCAAACTAGTAAATTGGATAGATATCTCTAAATAGATGGGTATAAAGAGAACTGTTGTGGGCATTTCTGCAATGCTATCTATGATAGCTTGCATGCTGGTAGCAGGCTAGCACAGAACTCAGCGTGAATTGTAAAGCCCACCCAGGAAGCAAGATAATTTCTTGGACAGTCAGCTTGTACTGCCACTGCTTGACTGAGCTACTTGAAAGCTATGACAACAGTGACTGCAGTGACAGAATAGGTATATCATATGTATAGGGGCCTATCAAAATCTCAATTTCGCAAAATCCATGGAGTGGGGGAGAAAGTTACTGAAAAGAAAATGCTGGCTCCCCAGAGGGAGCCAACAGTCCTCAAGACACTGTGACAGCCTACTGAAGTGGGGAAGGGGGTGGTCTGCCCACTTGAAGGGCTGCCAGCCAGATGGATGCTGCCTCTTGCTGCTGATTGGTTGTGAGGGCTGCCTGTCATGTGGTCCAGCTCCTCTCTACCAATCAATAGCAAGGGTTGGGGCCACATGACAGGCAGCCCTCACAGCCAGTCAGTGGCAAGGGGCAGAGCCAGTCGGGGGGGGGGGCACGTCCCACCCATGAAGTGGCTGCCAGGCCCTACATTCTGCCTGCAAAATCAGGAGGCAGCCGCCACAAATTTGGTAGGTCGCCACCTATGTAGAATAAATGCTAACAGTGTATATGAGGTATACATCAATAATTTCAAGAGGAAGTAGAATATACAGAGTTTGAAAAGGAAAGAAAACACAGCTTGGGAATTACTTGCATGAGAAAAAAGAAAGTAGGCAGTTCTAGTCTGAGTTCTGTCTCCAGTCCAAAAGGGTTGGTAGGAAGACCGTTGCAGTGAGATCACCAAGCTGGTGGTATAGATTTATAGTATACACCTTTCATTTTGTTTCCCATTGCTAGTCAGAAGTAATTATTTGATTTCTTTTCTCATGAAGGCAACAATTAAGACCTTTTTTTCAGCATTTAGTTTACTGGTGAAAAATCCCGTAAATGCGTAACAGGACCTCTAGACCAATAATCATCAGTTATACAAGTCATTAACATTTCACTCTATCTTGGTGTGGTCATTTGAAAAATACCCATTTGGGTTCTTGTATCAGGTATGTAACAATTTAAGCATTTGCTAAAGTCAGAAGCAAGTTTTCTGACGTATGCTGTAATCTACTGTCTGGGGTTTCTTACTACGTATGGAAACGTTAAAAATCTTAAACTGGCCATCCCTTTCCCAGGGCAAATTAATTCAGCAAGAAGAAAATGTTGATGGGTCAGGGGATGGTGTCTTCACTTCCAATGTTTACTACTGTGCCGTCTGTATTTTGGAAGTAATAACTAAGAGGCTTGGTCTGAAATTTTAGATTATATTTCAATGCAACAGGCTTCCCCATGGCTGCTTAAGCTTCTTTCATGCATTTAACTCTAGCTGTACATGGCTTATTAGGGATTTACAGAAGAAACATATAAAAAATTCCCAAAACCATGTTGAATTTGCTCAGTTAATTTTCTAACATCTAGGCAGTTTGGATTCTGCTAGAAATGCTTAGCATAAGGCACTAAAAGTGAGTGAGGATAGTAGAGTCCAGCCCGTATCTTGCATTGTTCCTGGCCAGTATTCTGGAAAGTACCAAAGGCATTTCAAAATAAGATCATGTTTTAATCTCAGGGTTTATAGGACTGTTACTCTGGACTATCACCTTCCTGAAATGTCAAATCATTTCTGACAACAGTAATGTATGTGGAGCTCAGTGGGTGATGGTGCTAACACATTTCTGCTTTGCACCGTAAAAGAATCTTGCAAACTAGTCCACCGTTCATCTTCTGGAATGATTGTCACAGCAGGTAACAGTTTGCTCTGGGTATGCATGCACATACATATAGAGTATCAAGAGGCAGGAATCCCCTTATCTTTTCAGAGGGATTTCTCTACTTTTGTGCCTGTGAATTCTTATTTCCAAAACCTTTTCCATTCCTCATCTTACTGAGGAAGAACATTGATATTCTTCCATGAGGACAGCCTCACAACACTTTCCAAACACTAATAAGATCAGTCTTTTCTTAGGTAGGTATATTATGTGCATTTTAGAAGCAACATAATCAAAGTTGGATTTACAATCCAGGTAATCCAACTTTGAATCCTGTTGTGTTTACAATACAACTCTCTTCCTCATATGGTCAGATTCCTGGCCCTATTCTTCTTTAGTCTATGCTGCTTTCCATTAGCTTTTTCTTGCCTTTCTTAGTAAGGGCTTTCTTAGTAATTATACTTTCTTTAGACTCTTCCCCCAGCTTCCAACCACCAATCTCAACTGCCAGGGAATTCTCCAGGCCCCAACATCCCCTTGTTTCTCCCATTAACAGGACATCATAAAAACACATCTTGGCAACTCTGTAAAGCAGGGGGAGGAAAGGATGTTAGTCATAGATGTAATCACCTTTGGTTCATTTTTTTTCACCCACTCAAAAAGTATTTTATTTCAGAATTTCACAAAGCGTAGAAATTCTTCAACTCTGTAACTTGCTTTCCACCCTACAAGAACAAATAGGAATGGCAAGCAATATCTAAATGTGAAATCCTTTCATCCTTTATAAGAGCATTCTTTAATTCACTGGATTTCACCAATCCAATTGTGGATTTTCCTGTTTTTTATGCATGCCAGTTGTTTTCTTGGAACACATCAAGACAAAGGAATAAAAACCATTAGGCTAGGGACAAAAGTTACATATAAACTGGTTTAAGTGATTGGAAATTGGTTTAAACCTGTACACAACCTGTTCAGTGGACATAAATCACTTTCAAAATGGCCAAAACCAGTTAAGATAAACCTGGTTGGATGCAGTATCAGACTTAACTGGTTTAGATCAAACCAGTTTATGGAACTTGTCCCAGATCCCTTCCTGATTCAAGTTAACTCACAGTCTCCCAGAATCTCATGATGCTTTGCAGCCTTGGGCTATGCTGTCTCCTCCAATGGAGCAGCGATTGCTCACACCCCTGTTCCTTAGCCTGCTTCCTGTGGGTCAGCATATAAGAATGGGTGGAGTGGGGAGGGGTGGAACAGATCCCAGACCCCCCTAGCCAGGGTCTACACAGCATTGTGGGGGGGTGGGGAGGGAAAGCCCCTGTGGTGGGGGCTTTTTGACCGTCAGTAGCCCTCCCCCCTCCAAGCTGCTGATTGCTTCACTGGCTGCCACAGGATGAAGTCCTCCCAGCTGGATGCCTGACCTTGCAGCCCAGCATGGGGGCACCAGGGAGCCCCTGCATTGAGGTGCTTCCCCTCATCCCAGCCCAGGGCACCCCAGGGAACTGGGGGGGAGGAATTATTTCCCTCCCAAACCCCAGAGCTGCTTGCCTTGACTCCTGTGAGTCTCAGGCAGCCTCAGGGAGTGGAGGGAAGTTCTCCTGCTCCTCTGCATTTGGTGTTGCTGCGACTTGCAGGGCAGCAGAAGAACCTCCCTGTGCTCCCTGAGGCTGCCCCAGGCTATCCCTGAAATTTGCAACAGCTAAGGCAAGCATCTCTGGGGTTTGGGAGGGGAAGAATTCCCCTTAGCTCCCTGGGGCTGCAAGACCCTGGGCTGGGTGGGGGATCCCTGGCACACCCATGCTGTGCTGCAGGGGCAGGCACCCAGCCAGGAGAACTCCTTCTCCCTCCCTCTGGTGGCAGCAGCTAAAGCAATCAGCAGCTGTGAGGGGGAGAAATTCCCCCTCAGCTCCCCAGGGCTGTCTAGGCTGGGGAATGCTCCCCCAAAGTGAGCCAGCACCCAGACAGCAGGCTCCTTAACCCCCTATGTGGGGATGGTAGGGGGTTAGGGACATGTACTGAGGAGCCAATTGGGGACACTTGGCTGGGCTGGCAATGGCCAGTAGACTGGGAGATGTGCTCTAGCGCCCCCTGCCTACTGGCCTCGGTCAGTGCAGGCCTCTCCCTGCCTTTCCCAATTGAAAACTGAATGTCAGTTCAGTTGGTTATCGGTTCAGTCGCAGCTTAGAGGAATGCCTATATTGAACTGATTCTGCCTTGGGCTTTTTGAATGTCTATACTTAGCCATAAAGCCTATACAATGAATGTTAAATTGTTTTCTTTCTGCTATGTTGTCATTAGAATTTTAAAAAGTTCATGCAACAGAGGTATACATGCTTCAACTTTAAAACCCATTTGGGAAAAAGAACATAAATCTTCAGTATTTTCTTAAGTAAAATATTTTATTATCTCTAATTCAGCATTAAAAATAAGTGTAATGATTGCCAAAAAGCTTGCAGCATGAAGGATTGCACTGTTCAGAGGAAGCAACTGAAACATATAAAGGGATCTAACAAAGAGTAGAGGACATCAAAGAGCATAGATCATCTTTACAAGAGAGATAAGGGAGAAAAAAGGAGTCTCAACAGGGGAGAAGCAGTGTCTAGAATTTAAAGAAGAAACCAATTGCTAAAACTGCTCCCTTGGTAATTCGCCTTCTTCTCTTTGCTCTTACCCTATATTTGAGCCTTGGCTCACAGAGCTATACATTCATGTTATATAGCAATTTTAAATATACAAGTGTGATAGTTTTAAGAGGTAAATGTAAAAACAGAATCTTTGCATTGGCTGTTTAATGATGGCATGCAAATATCTGAAGGTTTAGTCCTACGTCACTATTATAGTATTACCATGGTAACTCACCAGGTTTGTGTTTTAGCTTGTATTCGAGTTCAAAGCTTATGGAAGTTGTCTTTTAGAAAGAGACATAAAGATTAGACTAGGGTGTGCAGTTCAAGGGGTCATGAGGAGGATTGTGTTTACTCATTGAATGCTTTCTGGAAAAAGACTTTTCTAGCATCTCATCAGCCCTACAATGCTAAGAGGGAAACTAAATCAGGAATATGAGCAGCATAGAAAGTCTGAAGGCGCTAAGACCTGGAAGACTATTGAGGAGGTAGTAAATGTATTTCTCTTTCTCCATTCATGGGGTTATTTTTTTATATTTGTTTTGTTTGAACAGAGATTCTTGTATACTATGGTCTGTAGCTTTTTTTTTTTCTTAAAAAGTCTTCATACCACAAGCCATATTGCTACCCTGCACCTAAAATGGATAGCCAAGGATGTTGGTGTGCTACTTAAAAAGAGCTATAAACTAGCAGTGGCTAGTGGCAAGACAGACTATTTAAAAGAGGATCTGAAGTCTATTTCAGTACAGAATCAATAGATGCTCGTAAAATCAGAATGATGTCATTTACGCAAAATACAATGACAAACTTCTGAGACAAACATTAATTAATTAATCTTAAAACTTCAGTAATTATAGCAAAATGTACAAATTACACACCACTTCACTGCTGGGGTTCAATTAAAATAGGGCCAAACAGCTCCAAATCCCATACTCCAAAGAGAGGGAAAAGAAAGCAGCAAACCACAACCACACTCCTTGCTTTGTAACATCTTATGAATCTGATGTCACTTCAAAATGGAACATGCTGCTGAATGGGAGATAAAGTCCTTTAAAAAAAGAACAGATGATAAAGAGAAAAGTGTACAGCAAAGCTGGTGTGTGAGCCCACTAGAACCCAACAACCAATTTAAAAAACAAAACAAAAAAAAACTTAGTTTGTAGTGAAGTGTTAAAGCATTACTGCAAGAGTGACTACAGAGAGAAAAGATCAGAAGGAAGACAGAATTTTTTAGGGACAGACTTACCTAAAAAAAATATCCCTAAGATTTAACTTAGGGAAGGGAAGGGTTAAAAGAGGCTCTAAATAACCAGCCTAACACTAATTTGTTATGGCAGTAAACCTGAATAGAGTTGATGTGATGAGGAACTGAAATTGCTTGCACGTTAACTCCATATGGTTAAGGGCTTAAAACCTTTCAAACCAAGTCTGCTCTGAGCTGTGATGTTGATATTGTTCCTCCCATATTTATTTATTTTATCAATTAGAAATATTTCTTTCAGACAGGGCCAAGCTAACTTGTTTCAATGTCTTAAATTAAACCAGAAATTAACTGACTAATGCTTCCAATAATGAAATGTTAATATTAGGCCTACACAATATTTAAAAAGTTCTGTATGATTTAAACATGCTCTTTTAACCATACTAACACAAGAAAAGAATAAATATGGTACTCAATGTAAAGCAGGGAGATAGATGGCCCAGTTTCTCAATCTGAGATTCATTAGCATTTCCTTATGCCACTTAGGTAAGAGACAAACATTAGGTAATGCTTTCCCTGTATTTCAGGCATGAGCCCAACTAGATAATTCAATCATTAACTTAACCAGTCATGGTTGATTTTTTGTCTGGATATTTAACATTAAAGAACAGCTCTGAACAGATTGTCATTAAAGATCACCAAAAGAACACTTGGCCTTCTGTAAAATACAAGAAAATCCATGTATTTCAACTATCACTCCTATCCGTTATTTTGAAGTTAAATTAGATAGCAGAGATATGATTTACTTCTTTGTCTAAGGCAACAAGCCATCTTTAGTAATCTGAAGAGAAAGCAACATACCAACTAATTGATGCTCCCAAAATTACAATCAATCTAGGGCAGGGCTGTCAAACAAACAGCCTGTGGGTTGTATCATTTGTAGAGCCATGTCATTTGGCCCAGGAATTCAGGGGAGAGGGGAAAAGGGACAGGGACCAATGCCAAAACCTAGCATATGAAGCACCATTAGGGATGAGTGTCAGCAACAGGGGTAAGCACTGGCTGCATTAACCCCTACAGCTCCCTGCCTCCCATTTGCCCAGCTCCTGAGAGAGTCTGGGGTCTGGATCTAGTCCCCAAGGGGTCTGTGGTTTAAATCTGGCTCCTAAGGTTAGGGACAGAAGGTACACATAAATCAGCTTAAGTGATCAAAGACTGATTTAAACCTGTAACAGAACAGAAGTTCAGTGTAGTTAAACCACTTTCAAAATAGCCCTGGGCTATGCTGTCTGCTCCAGGGGAGCAGGGTCTACCCCAACCCCTCTGTTCCGCAGCTGGAGCACTATTTCTCTGACTGACTAAGGAGGGGGTAGAGGTAGGGGAGCAGACCGCCACCTGACTACTACTGGCACAGGGAGGGGGGTGGATTGCCAGACCGCCAGTTGGATGCTGCTGACATACAGAGAGCGGGGAGCCTGCAATGGAGGACTGACTGCCCCCAGAGCCATGCTCCCTTCTCAGTCTCTGGGCTGGCTAGGGGTGGGGGTATGGGGAAAGAAGCTGGCACTGGGGCTTGACTCTGCCCTGAGAACTGGGACCCAAGAATCATGCCCCCTCCTCAGCCTCTTGCCTGGCTGGGGGTGGTGGGGGAAGCCTGCAGCAAGGGGGCTTCATTTTGCCCCTCCACCCCCAGAGCCAGGAGCCATACTACCTCTTGGCCTCTGGGCTGGCTGGGGGCAGAGGGAGAGGAAGTCCTTAGCAGGGGGCTTCGCTCCAACCCAGAGTTGGGAGCCGGGAGCCAGGAGCCAAGCCCCAGCAAGGGCTTCACCCCCGCAGTCCTCAACTGGCTGGGAGGCTGAAGAGGGTATGGCTACAAGACTCTAGCCCCACTCTGGTTCCCAGCCCCTATCCACCCTCCCTGAGCTGGCCCCCAAGGCAGAGTAAAGCCCTTGGTTCAAGCACCCCATGCTGGGCTGCTCCTGGCTGGGGGTTTGGTGATGGGCTGGAGAGGTGGGTTTTCCCCCTCACCCACTCCTCCACTGCCTAGGGGCTGAGGAGGGGGTGTGGCTGGGAGGCCCTGGCTACTGGTCTGGGCTATTGCAGGGGTTTGGCTGCCTTTCCTGTCTGAAAAGTAAACATCAGTTCACTTGCTTATTGGTTCAATCTATGCAGTTTAGAAAAACCTGCAAAGATTGAATCGATTCAGCCTCAGGCTTTTGGACTGTCTGCACTTAGCCTAAGAAGCTAAGTGAGTTTGAAAGCCCTGATCTAAAGGATTCCCAAAGATTCTTACTGAAGTAGCAATTTGGGGAGAATACTGGTAGGTCCTTCAGGCTTTGAAAAAGATTTTAAGAAATCTTGGGAATCTAGCCTTCACTACCCTTAAGGTCAGAGACATCGTGTGGTTTTCAGAACCTGTGGACTTATCCATAACCTGGACAATGGCTAGAGTTGATTTGATATCCTAGGGCTTACCACCAAGCATCTGAGGTAGATATCATAGGGCTTATCACCAAAGAAAAAGACAAAGACAGACAAGTAACCATAAACAGAAAGATAGTGAAATATTAAGAATCAAAAGCTGAGATAGTATGAATTAGAAGGAAGCAGGATTTACTTAAGAAAATATGGAATTGCTTTGGAAACTGGTTTAACTGTTGGCCTGCCAGGATTAAAAATCACAATTATAACAATTTTGAACAGAATTAAACTTCAGCCTTAGTAACCCAAATAACCTGAATAAAGTTTTGAAGACCATCGTCTGTATTTTCCTCCATGTTCCCTGTTGTTCCAAGCTACATACACATTCCAAGTTTGTTTTTTTTAATCAAGTATTTAATTCAGGAGAGCAAAAGCATCCAATTTTAGATAATAAAAACTAATTCACAAAGAAGAGTTTATTTCTATTTATCTTTATGCATACATGATGCTTCAAAAATAGTGAATGAATTTTATAATATATAATGAATTTTATAAGCCTCTCTCAAATCTCAGTTTATAATTCATGTGGGGTATAATTTACCCAATTATAAAAAATAGTTTTTATCATACCTCAATATAAAAAGTTATGTATGTAATTAGATTTAATACTTCCCTGAATATAAACTTTTAAGCTTAACATATGCTCTAAAAGGAGGGAAGTAAATCAATCAGATTTTCAGAAATCTTAAAAGTACTTTTTACAAGTTTTCCCAAACTACAATTACTGGTCATGTAGAAAGATATGTCTTCTTTGATAAGCCTGAGGGCAACAGATCTAAATGCCAGTTACAGTCTATGCACTTATCATACTTTGCTTAGGAAACTTTTAGCTCTAGAAACTGTTAAGAGCAAACAATAAACATTAAAACAGTAGTTGAACATTAGACCTTTGCAAAGTATCTATTTTTTTATGGTTTCCTGGGCCTACCATGCACCAAGATATAATTTTTATTACTTTCTTATTCAATTAATTTTGTGCCAAAATACAGATTTCTATACAAGGAGAGTAAATTCTATTTACAGGTCTCCAGATTGCAAGAGTACATTCCATCAGTGTTAACATTTAGTCTCAAACTAATGCTGCACTTACACGCTGAAGCCAGCTTTAATATTGCATCAACCCAGGAATTATAAAAAACACTGTATGAGAAAAGCAACATTAACAGCAACACAAAATCCCATTCCCCCTCCAATTCTAGAATTCTAAATACGAGGAAATCAAAATCAAGAAAGCCTTTACTTATAATGCTTTCAAAGTCCTTTGTTTTTTCAAAAAGTCATTTTTTCCCCAATGTCTCTTGATAGGCAATGAATCTTCTCAAATTCATTTTTATATTGTCTAGGACGCACAACTGGTCCGTGCTGTACTGTTTTTTTCCTTCTTTCCGTATCTGCAATAAATATAAATATTGCAGAGAGAGAGAGATTATTACACACACACACACGAGAGAAGGCAAATCTTTCAGACTGGATCAGCCAATTTTATAAGAACTCTGATATCCTCTGGCAGGACACTACTGTCTTGCACTCTTTCACAAGCACATGCTTGTACACACATGCATGCATGAGCACACACATACACACACACTTTTACACAGACTGAGCAATTTATGTTCTAAATCCTTTTACTGCTCACCTATAATAAAAGTAGTCATTACTAATAACATATTTACTTGAATCTAAGATGACCCTCCCCCCCACCCCCAACAGCATGGGGGAAAACCCCACTCATCTTAGATTCACCTATGGGGGGGCGGGGGGAGGTCAGGCAAGTGCTGGAGCTCTTACTCTGGTCCTGAGATCAGGTCAAGGCCAGACACAGACCCAGACAGCTAGCTGCCTGCCTACCCCCACCCCACCCCCAGCTTGCCCTCTGCAGCCCGTCTTACTGTCAGGCACAGTTCAGCTCCTGCTCAGGCTGGATTCCCTCCTGGGTAGGGAGCACATGGAAACTCTATCACCTGCCCCACCAATCAGCAGCAACTGCACTGCTGCATAGCCTGGCAAGGCCTGCACTTCCGTGTGCTGTACTCCGGGGAAGGAACAGAGTCCAAGTAGCAATTGAAAATAAAGGGGAAGGAGGGAAAAAAAGCAGAGACTGCAGGGAGTGTGTGTGTGGGGAGCAGTGACTGGGGGGAGATGCCTGACTCCCAGCTACTGCTCTCCTTGTGGCGGGGGGAGGGAGGGGGGGGAAGTGGACACACAAATTCAAGACAAACCCCCCAGTACTTGATTCTATCTGGAAAATTATGAACAAGTTGATAAAATTTCCATATACAGAATTTAAATATTGGGGGGCTGTCTTGAATTCAGGGTCATCTTAGATTTGAGTATATACAGTAACTGACCCGTGACATTCTCAGCATCTAATTTCACAGATGGATCTGAAATGTGCTTTTATCTTCTATAGCCATTGTAGTGAAAAGATCTAAATATTGGACTTTTTATATATTCTGTAAGTAATACAAAGCAGTTGTAGATTTGATAAAAAGTTGATTAGTGGAGCCTGGCACCTACTTCTGATAGTCAGAATGTTATACTCCAGAATGCCAGGCCAGTGGATACTATGCAACCCAACAACTGCAAAACTAAAAATTAAAGAGTTTAAAAATGATATACAGGCAATAACTTATTAAGTTCACTCCAGTGTGTAACCCAATTCATGAAACATTCTTTTCAATAATTTGCATTTTTTCTAAACATACAAATATTTAAATTTGGTGAACTGGAAATTTCAGTCTGTATTCTCAAGAAAGGATTATTGTTTAGCTAAACAGTATTTAACCAAACAGCAGCTGGATAAATATATGCACACTTAGAGATTCTCAGGTTCAAACAAACAAACAAAAAAGTCAGACTACTTTCAAAAGAAAGTTTTCTCCAGTCCCTCAAAAAGAGATTCTGTCTGGCCCTCTCTTCCTCTGAAAAATCTATCTTACCAGGATTTCAGAAAGAGATGAACAATGACTTGGACACCAACAGTGTTGCCTGATATAACATGGCATTATTTGAGTCATTATGCACATTGTTTAAAATGTGCCAAAGGAACGCAAACGCATATTAGCAAGAACTCTGAGGTTAGTGTTTTCTTCATACTGAATCCTTTAAGATTGAGTGAGCATATTTCATAATAAAATTAATTTCCCAACAGCATAAGCAACTAAACTAGTTTCAAATCTTAATCCACACTGTAAACATTGAAACCTCAAATTGCTTACTGGTATAAGGGATACCTACCCTCATTTTGAAGACTGGCTGGAATTCTTTCAGTGCTGGGAGCAATTTAATCTCAACAGCTGCTGTTTCAGCTTCTTTACCATCTGCAAAAACATCAAAAAGTGCATCCAGAGCTTCTCCAGCTACCACAAGTGAAGAGTCCTTCACAGCCACCTCAAGAAGAAATTTCCCAATCATCTGAAAGAGACATTTTTTTTTTTTTAAATAACACAACATTAAAAAAGGTTTGGCTAAACAAGTGTTTGGGTTCTCACACACACACTTTTTATATGTATATTACCTTTAGTGTTTCAGCTGAATCTTCTACTTTTGCCAGCACACTCCCAGCAATTCCTAGGATACTAACTACATTTACTCTAACACTTACATTGCTGCACTGAATTCCAGCTTCACATAAAGTTATCAGCTGCTCAGGAGTTATGCACTGTTTAAAAAAAAAACAAGAAACAAAAGGCACTTGTCAGATGCATTTAAAACTTCCAAAGGAACACTACTATAAGACTAATACTTAAATCATATGTTTTCATAAAAGATATTCAGACAATCCTACATCAGATAATCAGCACAAATATTATGAAACATGTGAATCCCGAAGCATAAAGATAAAGTGTCCTTGTACTCTTCGAGCTATTTCTCCAGAACAATCTTGAGGCTTGTTGTTCTGGCCCAGCAGAAGAAAAAAAATAGAACCATAAACTACTGTTCAGTTAATCCTTAAAGTGCCAACCTACCTTGCTTTCTGCCTGACTTCAGACCAACTCAGCTAACTACCTCTCTCTATGCCATTAGAGTTCACAATACAGAAAGGCTTTATTCATAGAGTTTAATGTCAAAAGAAACTGTTAGATCATCTAGTCCAGGGGTTGGCAACCTACCAGGAGTGGTGGGTTGAATTAATGCAGCATGGTCTGAAGATAGGCTACCACTTGTGACCCAGCTGCTGCTGCATCCCCCACTCCCCAACTGCTGCTACTGCGCTCATGACATGACTGCTGTTAAATACCATCAATTCCCACCATCCTCCAATTGCCAGTGACACCCTACCTTGACACCAGCCAGATACAACTACATGGCAGGCCACGTACAGCTTGCCAGCTATAATTGTCAAACCTTCATCTACTCTAACATCCTATGAAAACTATGAAAGGACCTCATGAGTTTAGTAGCCCACTGAGCTACTGTGGTTAATGCAAGGTTTCTAAAATCTGTGTCACACAAGGCAACAATGTGGTCAACCTACTACCTGGCCACCTTTAATGCCCCAGCTCAAGTGACCCATTAATAGCTGGATTGACCAAGGAGGGTCTTTGGCATCAAGCCATTATAGTTATTTTTGTTACCCTTATATTAATCCGAAATGCCACACGTGCATGACAGGAAGCTCAATTCTGGGATCCAGCATCACATCCTATCACACCTCATTGCCACTGTAGGGGAAGCTCAGGATTATATCAGCTGGGGGACTCCCAGCCACAGTAGTGCATGATGCACCCCTCCAAATGACAGCCAAGTCAGTTTACGGGGCTCCTAGCTAAAGGCACAGACCCTGCTACACATGCAAATTAAAGTTGGATAGAAACCAGCTATAAAATTATTACACATTTTCCAGCTCTAATTTTACAGCTGGGTGCACCCTTTTAAGACATGATAGTTAATTTGCACATGTAGCGGGTCTAAATAAACTGTGCAATTAACTAGGTAATTGCATAATCCATGTAACATGTAGAGGGGGCCTTCTGCTGAAAACTAGGAAGACTGGAAAAAAGTCTCTCACCTGTGATATGTTCTTTGATGCCATTGTTTGCAAGAGAGCTCTCAAGGCACTAGTTACAGCTTCTAGGAACTCAGCGTCTTTAGGAAATACTGTCCGAAAACAAAACAACACATAGCCAAAACAAGCTTCAAATTATTTTAAAGACATTCCAAACTGAAGAAAAACAAGGTTCCTTTTTCTGCGCCAGCCTCTTCCATCTATTAGGCACTACTGAATATTGAAAGCTAAATTTTTCGAGACTAGACTTTTAGACTTGCAAGGGGAAACCATAATTTTGTGTTCAAGATCAACTGTGCCTGCAACAGTCACAGATTATGCCTAAAAACTAAGACCAGAGATACCCAAGATTAGGATGTTGAGTGACCCATGTATCAGCACAAAATTGCAATCAGAAAATCAGAAACCAAATTAAGGTTTGGCTGAGCACTGGCACCAAGCACCCCAACATCGGAGGCACAACTGCAATACTAACAGGATAACCAAAGGGGAGCTTCATGTGTATTTTAAAACGTAATCCCAGATCTCTTAAACAGGTTTGAAGGACTGTCATGCTTTTGGATTTGAAGTTCTAATCTAATCCCAGAATACTGACCTCTCTCTTTGGGACCTGTATTCTTCCCTGTGAAGCAATAAATACTGGTTCTGTGATTTAAGTTGTTCTCATTGGGGGTGTCTACACGAGACACTACGTTGCTGTAGCATCAGCAGGCACGAACCGTGACGCCACCACTACTGCATAGTAGCAATAAGCAATAAGTCAATCGTTGCTATTGCACAGTAAAGTCAAGAAAACGACCTGTGCAGTGCTGGGACTCTGCAGTACCAGCTAAAACAAATGCTAAATGACTGCGCAGTAACAGCAAGTGCAGTTGGACACACATGTAGATGCTCACATTAACTAACAATTAACTGCCCAACAACACCAATTATCTTATTACATGTATATTAATGTAGTACTTTTTATAGTCTCATTTTACTCTTCTTAGGCTGCTGATCGCAGACTCATGCCAAAATAATAGCTTGTTTCTCGTCAAACTAAGCAGCTAGGCCCCTGTCCCGCAGTCCACGTAATTCATCAGGTGTTATAGGACTTGCCTGAACCTACTTTGTCTTAACATGTTATCTACTATAGCTGGGAGCAGCTCATCCTACAAATCTCACCACAGCAGAAAATGAGGGGCTAATATTTCCGTATTAATGTAAGCAGGCTCCTTTTAGCTGTTCTTTTTTGGCACCACATTTCTTCAACTGTTCACTTCTCAAAACACTATTTAAAAGCTTTCTTTATTCTGATTATTGCGCATTGCAACATGTAGAATCACAGAGATCACAATCCTGCTCCTGAAGTATGCAACAACCTATACACACACACCTTTTTTTAGAAGATTTTTACACTGAGCACCATACCATATTGTGCATTTTGACATGTGATGGCCTTTCACAGCCTGGGCTCACAAAAGCTTATGCTAATATCTATCCATCCATCCATCGATAGATAGATAGATATATATCTATCTATTGCTGGCAGCTGTGAACTAAGAGTTCTGGGCAGGGGGAACAGGGGGATTCCTAAATGTTGGCTAAGAGATTGAGAATTATTAAAGTCATGAATAAGCTAAGTTTTTTAAGCCCTGTCTTATGACTAACATACTTTTCAGTCAGTTTCCAGAACTCTAACAGGCTTTTACTGCTCAGTGAAAGCAAGTCAGTGATGTGGATACAAACAATTTTCACCAATTTTAAGAAACACTCTACTAAAATACAGTTATATTAAGTGATTCAGATCGCCAACAGTGTTAAACTACCTGTGGTATTCTGATCTGCACTAAGCCTCCCAATATGCTGCTGTCTTGACATTTCTGTGAAGTCTAATCTTAGTGAAGTGTCCTATTTTAAAACATCATTTTTGTAAGAACATCATCCATTAGACTGTCTTCATTCAAAAAAAAACCAAAACAAAACAACAACAACAACAAAAACAGACCACTACTATTCTTGGAAATCTAGTAAACAGCTTCTACGCCTAGTTTAAAAACAAAATGTTAAATTCTGTTACACCTTTAAAAAACTTGCCTAACTGCATTTTCCAAACTACACACCTACATGCATAAGCCAGGTCCCACGAAACATAACAACCCTTTCCCCTTCTCTATTGTAATAAACACATTAATTCTGGAGTTGCCTGATGTGACCACTTTTTGAAAAACTTCCTTTTGCTCAAAATATGCTACACGCCAATGCTGTACACGATCAGGGCTCTCCTAGAAAAACAGGCCACATCAGTTTTGGGCATGGCAACTTATTGCCAATATCAAGTATTCCTGCATTCAGAAGGTGGTGTTCAGAAGGGAACATAAAACACAATGGAATTGCATGTTAATTATAATAGAGGCAATCAAACCCTTTAACAATATGATCTGAAATTTACCTGACTGAGAAAAAACTAAATGGGACAGGTGCTGTGAAAGTGACTGAAGTGCCGAAGATCCTCCAAGGCAATCCACATCTGCTACTAACAAAATGCTATGGAGACATGTTAGAGCTCTACATTGGACCACATTCAACCTGGAATAAACAGCAAAAAGAATGCCTTTAGTGACTCTGTACATTAATAATCTTTTTTTTGAGAAAGCAAAGAACTTACATTCCAATAGGAAGTCTGGACAGAGGATATAATTTATGAGATCACTTGAGATAATGTACTTGCAGGGAAATATTTGTATTTTGTTACTGACTCATACTGTAGGAAGCCAGTATGGTCCAGTCTTGAGGGTAAGCCAGCACAGGCCTTTCCTTGTAATGCCAAGCCTTCAATTTCAATTTTACGTTTAAAAAAAAAAAAAAATCTATAAATACTAGGGCTGTGCGAAGCTTCAAGTGCCAATTCAATTCAGAGGAAATTCAGCCCGATTCGGTGGCCGAATCTCCAAACCCGAATCAAACCAGGGACAAATAAAAAGGTCTGAATCGATTTGAACCCCTCCGAATCTTCGGAAAAGAGTCGGAGAGCTTCGATAGTTCGGGCAGTCCCCGTCCGCTGGAGCTGGTAATTAGGGGCAGGGGAGGGGAGGCTGGAGGGGACCCTGGAAGGACCCCTGCTAGGTCCCATCCCCTGCCTGCTCCCCCAGTCTGTCCGTCCATCCCCATTCCCTCCCCCGGGCGACCCCCACATGCACCCCCAGCTGCCCCACCCACCCCAGCTTCTGGTGCTTTAAAAAAGAAAAAGCCCCCACTCACCGGGTGCTGCCAGATGAAGGGCGATTCCCACTGCCCCCCGCTGCATGGGGGGGCTCTGCATGAGCCCCCCGACCCTCCCCCAATGTCACAGCCCCCCCATGGCTGTCTTGCCTGCCCCAGCTCTGGCCTTTTAAGAAAAAAAACGCCCAAAAAACCCTCCGAACTCACCAGCTCCTGGAGCAGCCTCAGAGCTTCAGGGGGCTTGTGGAAAAGCCCCCCACACGGTGTGGAGCAGTGGGGGTCACCCCCCGCCGGGCAGGCATCAGTGACACCGGAGTGTTTTTTTCCCCCTTAAATGGCTGGAGTTGGGGCAGGCAGGGCATCCATGGGGAGAGCTGGGAGGTCAGGAGGCTCATGGCAGAGCCCCCCATACAGCATGGGTCAGTGGGGGGCAGCAGGGATCGCCCCCCCACCTAGCAGGACCCGGTAATCCAGGGCTTTTTTTTTTTCCAAAGTGCTGGGAGCTGGGGCAGGTGGGACACCATTGCCAGGCTGGGAGAGCGGGCACAGGATGGGCCTGGGTGATTCAGCCAAATCAATTTGGGACAGTGATTCAAATCATCAAATCGAATCACTGTCCCCCGAATCGGCCAAATCCAAAGCGAATACTAGCCACTTGACACAAGCCTAATAAATACCCTGAAAATAAAGCATGTCAGTAAAATACCTACTTTTTAATTAATGGTTTCCAAGATGGGCTATGTGCACAGAGGTCTACAGCAACACTGTTTGGAAAAGCAGTTTTGTCAAGAATCTGGAAGGAAAAAAAAAGTTTAGCAGTGAGGTTCTTTCATTCTGGTGACAATCAGGTAATGGGAAATAAGGTGTGCGCTCATCTCAGCGCTGACTCTGCCATTCACACCTGCTACCACACATCATCTTGCCATTGAGGGAATTTGACATCTATTTTGTGGATTATTCAATATTAATTTTTCCTTTGCAGACAGCCTTTAATATGCTTAAAGATGACTTTTTTTTGTATAAATGGGAATAAAAATCCTTGTACTTCAGGAATCAAGTTAGATATTTTATTAGTTAAAAAGTCAGCTCACAAAGTCATGCATACCTAGGGTTTTAATAGGGTCACTATATTTCCAGTTCCAAAAAAGAGGATACCTGTTGGGAGGGGAAAATATGATGGGGGGGGGGGGCAGTTTCTAACTGTTATGGTAAACAACAAGTGTTATTGTCAATTAAAGCCACAGCTCCCTGCTCCTGCTGGTGCCCCTCACTACTAACCCATGGTCCCCCGTTCCCCCAGGGCCCTGCTGGCACCCTTCATTCCCAACCCACAGTCCCTCCCCAATCCCTGCTGGTACCTCTCACTGCCCCCAACTCTGCCAGAGGGGACCCCCAGCTGCCCCTGTCCCGACTGGGCTTGAGTGCAGCGGCTCGAACTTATGTGGGCAGCGGCAGAGCGAGTCCATCCCTGGCACAGGCTGGAGGGAGGAGGAGGGGAGGCCTGTGGCACCACCCGCCCTGGGCTGGGACTCCCTTGCTGTGCCAGGTAGCCTGGCCATGCCCCCCCATGTCTCCCCAGCAGTTTCTCCCAGCTGCCACACCTGTGCAAACATGGGCACTGGGCCCTGGCACCGCTGACCCACCCACAGAGCTCCCTGTTGCCCCCAAAGGCCTCCCCTACCCCCGCTGCAGGACAGATGCCTCCCCCTCGAGCCCTGCCACAACTCCAGCACCTGGACACCTTCCCCCAGTGCCAGGAGGCATCTACCCTGCCTCACACCCATCCCCTCCACACACCCCTGCCATAGCCTCCACCACCAGTACCCAAGCCCTTGCCTTCTAACCCCCTCTCCCCATAGACTTAGCTGCATCCACATGCCAGGGCTTATCCCGCCACCCTGCCTGGCTGTATGCCAGCCATGTGCATGTGCGCTCACATGGCACCCCGGCCTCCAAGCGCCCCAAGCAGCTCCTTGCTGGAAGGCTGCCAGTCTGCAAGGGGAAACCTGCAGTTTCCTCCTTTAAAGAGAAAAATACACATTTTTCCACAGCAAATGGAAAACCCGGATCCCTGGTAAACAGACACGCTGCTAGGGCAAGCTGGGAAATGCAGTTCTACCAGCAAAACTCCAGACATTTGTTCATATTTCAAAGAACTGCCTGGACAGAGATCAAAGGACCCAAAGAGAGGACATGTCCAGGAAAACCCAGATATATGGTAAACCTAGTTTTAAAGAGAAATGCTAAAAGTTGATTAAAATTGTGTCTTCCTGCAGTTCATAAGAATTGGAAAAATTTCTTGGTCTAATCCAGGCTTGTCCAACATACGGCCTGTGGGCCGTCATGAGGCCTGCCAAGCCATTTTCTGAGGCCCAAGGTCCCTCGCTTGGGACAGGCGGGTGGGGGAGGGGAGCTGCTCAACCCCACAGGGCTCGGCTCGTCATGCAAGCTGGTGCCTGGCGCAGGCAGTCAGCAGGGCAGCCCCGGGGGGGGGGCCCTCGGAAGGTGGGGTCTTGGCGTGACCTCTGCAGGGCGAAGCGTCGGGAGCCGGTGTCTGCTGGACCCTGCGCTCCAGGCTCGCAGCACTGAGACTGCAGGGGCTGTGTGCACAGGTGGCTGGGCACCACGGTATGCGGGGCCGTGTGGGCAGGCGGGTGAGGGCCTGTGGTGCAGTGGCTGCCTCGCTCTGGCCCCCCTCGGGCAGCGCCGGCTTGTGGGGCTGCTTGGGGATGGGGATGTGGAGCTATTTATTTCTCTCCTTCAGTCTCTGGGGCAGTAGCTGGCTGGATGCAAAATGGGTCCCTCCTGCCCCTGCCCACCAGCAGCTACCATGAACCTTGTAGTAACAGGCAAGTGCAGTAGGGCTGCACAGGCAGGGTCTCTGGCCCAGGACAGAGGGTGTTTGAATATGGCTCGCCGGCCCACTGGGTGATAAAGAGTTCATGATCCAGCCCCACATTCAAAAAGGTTGGACACCCCTGATCTAATCTAAGGTCTGAATCAAGCATGAGGAATGGCTTAAATTTTGGAGGTTCTACCTTTTTGGGAACAAGGTAGTTCAGAAGTGCAGCATGAACTTCAGCAGAAAGGCAGAGGGGAGACATCAGCAGCCCACTGCCCTCATCGTAGGAATTCTCCATAAACAGATCACTTTCATCACTGCTGGAAAGCTCTTCCCATTCATCATCAGAAGGATCTGAGAACAGAGAAACAGAAGAATACAAATCTGAGATCACACATTCCCAACCCCTGAGCTGTCACGTGCCAACCAGCACAGAAGGCCTCAAGGATTCATGTTGCAGTGAACTCTAAGCACTCATAGCCTCAAGTGCTTCACATGAGCATTACTTGAATTATTAATTCTTTTTCAGAAGTTAATGCTTATTTTAATGTTATTTTATTTTAAGTGCAGCAGCCTGGTGATTATCCAAAATGTCAGTTAAAAGTCCCCCGACCTTCCCGCTCCCACTCTGACTTGTGCTGAGTATGGTGGGTCCCTGACAGCACGTCCAGCAGTGACCTCTCAGGGAGCCCTGCTGGGACCCTGCTACTCTGGCTCTTTGAGCAGCATCAGGATTGTTTGTGGCTGCTCAAGCAGCAGCATAGATTTGTGGGAAAGAAATCAATTATCTGGAATGATGGTGTCGATAAGCAACAGTCTACTCTGTCATGGACTATGGGATCAAACAAAGCAATATTCATTCAAGGAGTGCATATGTAGAGGATAAAAGATTAAACTTTTTCATTAATATAAACATTTTCCCAATACACATTTACAGAATGTTCTAATAGGTCTGAGGTACCTGAAGTGACACTGATTTTAGCGCAGCCATTATTGAATGTGTGTGAAAGCCCATCCAAAAAGCAGGGCTCCAGAAACAAACAAACAGGGGCTGGAAAACATGGCCATATTTGTAAGCAGAATTCAGTGAAAAACTAGAGCAGTATATAATCTTTTATATTAATGGGCTTCTTTATCCGTATAATAAATGTCTCCTTGATCCAGTCTTTCCTCACACCAATCAAAGATATGCAGTATCTGGTACAATAAATACAGCGTAGTTCTGCTAACGAGGATACGTTCTAGAAGAGACTGGGTCTTGGTACTAAGAAGCATTTCTGTCCATAGAGGAAGTTGCATACATACATATATTACTTACATGCAACTCCATCTGGGGAGGCAGACAGGTAATCCAAGTCTCCCCCACTGCCAGATCCTTAATGTTGTGAATAAGGGGTGAAGCAGAGGGAGGAGGAACTGCTGTAAAAATTTACAAAAGATGCTGAAGCATCCTTCCTGGCCAACTGTGGTTATTCATGGCTTACAAATGAGCCAACTAGGCAATGTGTAGAGCCTCCTGCTTCTCAGTGCCAGTCATAACCCCAAAAAAGGAGGTTTCAAACTAAGCCAGTTAACTCCACCACTCCCAGAGTGAACTGGGTCTTTCCATGAATTCAATACATTGGCTAATGCTTGGAAATCATATCCCCAACAACTGAAAATTAAATGAACAGCCGTGTCTAGATTCTGCTTAATTCCTACAGACCTTATTCCGTCTCACCATGGATGGTAAAACACTGTAGCAAAGTAAGGTTGATTGCTTTGTATTTCACACCAAGTGAACAACAGCATATGCAGCTATCCACAAGAGATTTTCCAATTAAAGGAGAGAACCTACGAATTACAGTTCATTAGACTGGAAATCCAGTTTAAAAAGTACTTTCATTTACTATGTGCAGATTTTCTTGCACTGTTAGAAAAGGAAAAGAAACACCATAGGGAATATCTGGTGTTACTAGCATTTTCATCAGAACCAGCAAGGTTTACTTTAGAAGTTATCTTCTAAATGTGGGCACTAATGCAATTAATTTTATATTAGGGTCAGGAGCTGACACTAGAAATTAAAGTGAATAAGTGAAAATTTTACTGCAGAATTTGAGGACTACTCTCTTTATTTCTCAAGATTTGACAAACAAGTAGTAGAGACTAAACATAAAGAAAAATAATTAGGCAGTTGTCACTATCCAAGGAGGATAGTGAAAAAATATAATTATTCCTTTTGCAATTAAGCAACTATTTTTCCAAGAAAAATCTTGCATATGGAGAGCCCTCTAAGCTAACTGTACAACCCAGCTGCTGTCAGTACAAGTTTCATGCTGAAGCTTCTTTTCAAGTTGCTTCCTATGAAATTTGGATGTAGAAACAGTTAAAAAAAAAAAAAAAAAAAGTATATAAACTGAACAGAACAACAAAGTCAGCACAAGATAATGACAATTCCCTGACAAGACTGCAACTTCTGAGTGAAAGAGCAATAAGATTGAAACCCCAATCTGCACACCCATAGAATCCTGTTAATTCTCAAAAACTCTGGTCAGGGACCATCAACACTGCATAGATTCAAATACAGAATCAAAGCTTTAAAGATACTGAACATCCTAGAACATCAAAAGCACAAAAGAGAAAGGGTTTATGCAAATTACAGAAGTAATCTCTTAAAGACTACCAGAACACAAGATTTATTAATAAATCTCCTTTTGTTTAATAAGTGGTTTTGGAGAGCAGCTCATGCTAGCTAGTTTCATTCTTGCAAACCAGTAACATTATCATTTTCAAGAATCATAAACTATTAGTTTACATCATAAAGTACAGTAAGAAGTATTAGTAAGAAGGAAGATAATGTGCACTTTTCCTCAAGCTTTATAAATGGGTGTTTATTTCTAGCAACAGAAACAAAACTGAGGATGCAATTCTAAAGTATAAAAGAAGTGGGGGCAGGAAGAGAGGTGAGGCTAGACAAATTTAGTGGTGGTGCTCTCCATTATAAAACAATGCTTTGTTACTGTTTTTATATCATTAATATTAAAGTCAGAAGATATCCTTACAAACAGGACTCTTGGAAGTTAACTTGAAAATTACTTTTTGACATGTTCAAACTGACGTTTTAAACTAGTGGTGCTTCTCAACCTTTTCCCCCGCATGGGCCAGACAGGCAGTGAATGCCAGGTCTAACTGCACGCCAGATGGTGATTCATATCCAGTGTCTGGCCACATGGAAGGGGGTGGGAGGCAGCCAAGACTGAGCACGGCCCCCATGGAGGGGAAGGGGGGCTTCACCCAGCCCCCCGAGAGGACAGGGGAGGGGGAGGAGAGGACATGACCCAGTCCCACGGAACTCAACCCTGTGGGGGAAAAGGGGGCATGACCTGGGCCCAACCCAACTCCCTATGGAAAAACGCATGGCCCAGCCCCAATGGGAAAAGTGGGCGAGGCCTGGGCTCAACTCAGCCCCCCAGGGGAAAAGGAGCATGGCCTGGCCTGGCAGGGAAGAAGGAGGGGGGTAGGGGGAGTGGAGAAGGGACATAGCCCTGGCCCAGCCAGCTCCACAGGGGAAAAGTGGCCATGGCCCGACCTGATGATGGGGGTGGGGGGGTGGGGCATGCATGCACAGGAAAAGGGCATCACTGGCTCCAACCCTACAGAGGGAAGGGCGCACAGCTTGGATCCCAACAGGCGTGTGGGGCTATATTAATGGCGACCACCCCCATGCCACCAAATGTCTGTACCCGGGGGGAGCCCTGCAGTACACATGCAATGGCTCTGTGGGCCATATTTGGCCTGCAGGCCAGAGGTTTATACTGCTGAAAACTGTTCTTGACAATTGTAAGATGACTAGGGAAGTTCCTGGAAAAAAAAACGGACACATTTAAAGGAAAAGATCACTCTATTTAAAAACTTAGAGAAAAAAATGTAATGTTCACATACAGCTGCTACAGGAAGTCTCAATGGCTGTAATAGAGGAAACAAACATGCCTGAAAGCTTTATATAAAACTACTATTAAAAAGGCAAAAAAAATCCCAAATGTAAAACACAATACTCTAGTATTTTTGCAGTAATAAGAGATTCTAATCCACTGAGTTAGATTCTTCACACAGACAGGCCAGAAAACAGACATTCAATTTTTCAACATTATTCTGTTTCTTTAATATCAGTCATTTTTTATTTTGTAATCCAGCAAACGAACAAAAAAAATGTAGTTCTCCAGCTCCTAAATTAAAGGCATTTCCTAAGCTGCCTTTTAACGTTTTCCTATAAAAAAAAAAAGAGAGAGAGAGAGAAGCTCCAGATCCACATTCTCCTTTTTAACAGTGGGTTTGAAGAGCACCACCCAAAAAGTCAAAACTTGAACTTTAACTGCTGGTGGAAGAGAACCTGAGTTGTAGAGCCTGACTATAAAAAAAAGCTTTGCCAGGACAACTTTGCCAATATCTAGATGCAGTTATAGCAGTAAAAAGTGTTGTCTTTCTCTGCCCCCCCAGCATAGCTTATACTGGTTCATCAGGCACAGCAACAGCATAAAAAAGCTCTATCCCCACAACACAGCTGCACCAGTAATACTTTTAAGTGAAGACCTGGCCTTAATCTGTGAAGATCTTACACCAAAGAGGAGGGAAGTTTGAAACATATATATAGAATTAGCAATAAAAAATAGTCAAAATTAATGCTTTGAGACTCATACACCATAAGGGGCATTAAGGGCCGATAGTTATGTTTGTTCATCTTTAAGGATGAGATAATTATTAGGCCAAGTTAGAGAAGGTCCTAAAACCATCTGAATAAGTTTGACATGTTACTAACAAGAAAAGCTATGTTAATACTTGCAATGAAAAGATGCCTACATACCTTCGCTACTGCACATATTAACAACGATTTCCAGTGCAGTCTGCTGAGCCATCAGTAAAGCTGTCACTTGTTTCAGCTCCAATTTATCTGACTACCGAAAGGAAAAAAATAAATAAAAACTTAATTAGAGGGAAACCCTTCAGGGCACTCTGGTTTTGAATTAGCTAGATTGCCAACAAAAACAGATTAAACATGATACTTCCTGAACCACTGTCACATTAAAAACTACTACTCAATGTTATAGTTCTAGCATGTGCCAAATTTCGAAAGTTCCTGTTACTTCTAATATGCGTATTTTTTTAAAGGACTAATTCACCACCCATCAAAATCTAGCAGTTGATCTGTCCTTCCTCTTCTTGAACACAAAATAAAGCCTGCTCATTTTTTAATTAGAGTAAGACTTGTTTAAAAGCGACACTACCCATTTGCACTGGAATTTTACATGTCAGGGCTCTCTCTCAGTAAACTTTACTGGAATTCTCAGCCAAAACGCTTCAGCTATTTCTGAGCAAACCACTATGCAAAACTACCATATTTCCTTAAATACTTTTTTTTTTTTTTTTTTTTGTTACCCAAACCCCCCTCATCTTACATTCACATACAAGGAAACCTCATTAAATACACTGGTTATCATTAAATTGCTGCCAAAAGCAGTGTGTTAATGCATTTAATCAGATTCCCATTAGCATGGCCCATGTGGGGCAAACATGCTGATGGGAACCGTGCATGTGTGTGTGCGCGTGTCCCTTAAAAGACAGGCAGTTGCTCTCCCAGAAGTCAACAAGCACCAGGCCTGCAGGTAGTGCAATACCAAGTTGGCACTCAGAGTCTGGAACAGGCTCCAAAACCCTCACCTGATGCCAGAAATGCTGATGGGAACACATGTGTGGTGTGTGTGTCCTTTAAAAACAAAAAAACAGAAAGATGTCCCCTCCACACGGAACTGGCACCGGGCCTGGAAGTACTGCAATACCAGGCCAACACCGGGAGGACCAGAGCCAGCCCAAACACTCTTCCCTTGGTGCCAAAAAGGCTGATATTTTTTTTTGATTTTTTTTTAATATTTTGGAAATTTTTTCATGTTCCAGGTCAAATTAGCCAGATTAGTTCCAAATCCTTTTGACTGAGCAAAGTTCAATCATTCAAACACCATATGTGGCGCTGCAACTGGCAAGTATTCTCCACCCCAGACTTTTCACCCTGGGGAATTCAAGATACTTCCAAACCCATTGGCAGGCATCCTATGTGCAGGCCCAAGCCTGGAGGGTTGGGGTTCGGATGCCCCTGAGTCTCGCTTGCCTTCAGCCTATGGCCGCAGCAGCAAGCTAGAGAGGAGTCCCACATTTCCATAAAGTAGGTGTGTAGCCAAGGTCCTCCCACTGGAAGTTGGCCAGAGGGAAGCTAATTACAAGACAGAGTAGACCATGGTCTCCCTCCAGGACAAGGGAGGACCCGGGGACCTCCCATTCTGTCCAGCCACAGGGTTGGACCAAGGTGGTCAAGGGCCCCAAGGCCCGCCACACCAAGGCCCCTGCCCCGCTGAAGCTTTGCAACAGGTCCGAACCTCTTGCAGCCACAGCAGAGCCTGCTGAGTTGCCAGCTCCCGCAGGCAACACAGGCTCAACTGTAGCTACCGCTCCCGCTCCCCCTAACACAGAATGCAAAGTGTTTGTTGTGGGAGACTCCATCCTGAGGGGGACGGAGGGGGCAATCTGCCGCCCCAACCCCTTGGCCCGGGAAGTTTGCTGCTTCCCAGGAGCCCGTATCTGAGACATTGCAAAGAAGATCCCTAAACTCCTCCAGCCCACTGACCACTACCCTATGCTCCTCATCCATGTGGGCACCAATGACATGGCTCAGAACCCTCCCAGCCGGGTCATGAGGCGCTACAGGAATTTGGAAGCAGGGCTTAAAGGGGTTGGGGGCACAGATGGTGTTTTCCTCGATCCTTCCGGTTTCGGGCTATGGGCTGAGGAAGGAGAGGACGATCGAGGTAGCGAACCAAAGGCTGCGGCACTGGTGTCATCGAGAAGGCTTCGGCTTCCATGACCACCGCTCGCTCTTCAGTGAGAGAGGCAGCAAGCTGCTGGGAAGGGACGGCCTCCACCTCTCTCCGCTGGGGAGGAGGCTCTTCTCAGCCAGACTGGCTGACCTGCTCCACCGGGCTTTAAACTAAGCCCGCTGGGGGACAGGGGGACTACCGCCACTTCTGGCCCACTGAGCAACCCTTGCAAAGCCAGCAGGCCAAGGCACTTAAGGGAGCCTACCCCTGCTCCAGCCCTA
Organism: Alligator sinensis; assembly: GCF_000455745.1. Classification (NCBI taxonomy): domain Eukaryota; kingdom Metazoa; phylum Chordata; order Crocodylia; family Alligatoridae; genus Alligator; species Alligator sinensis. The sequence goes on from NW_005842542.1 coordinate 330,089, forward strand.
GAGCAAGCTGCGGGCAAGGCAAGGGCCACCAAGGGGACACTTGCATGCCTGCATACCAATGCCAGGAGGTTGGGGAATAAACAGGAGGAACTTGTTCTCCTACTCAACACAAATAATTACAATGTCATAGGGATAATGGAGACCTGATAGGACTCCACCCATGACTGGACCACGGGTATAGACAGCCTGTACAGGAGGGATCGAGTGGACAAAAGGGGCAGAGGTGTAGCTCTCCATGTCAAGGAGAGCTACGCGTCCCTACAAGCCGACATTGGCACCCAGAGTAAACTACTAGAAACCCTCTGGGTTAAAATCCGTGGGGAACACGGCACAGGATATACAACTGTGGGAGTCTACTACAGACTTCCCTCCCGGAATCAAGAGATTGACCAGGAGTTCGCCAGGGAATTGGCTGAGGCTGCACACTCCCAGTCCATGGTTGTCATGGGGGACTTCAACTACCCAGTCATCACTCAGCCAAATCTGAACGGTCGCAAAGCTTCCTCACGTGCGTGGATGACCTCTACCTGACTCAAGAAGTCTACAGGCCAACAAGAGGCAAAGCACTGCTTGACCTGGTACTGGCAACCGGGGACGACCTAATCAGTGACCTAATGATCAATAGGAAGCTGGGTGACAGCGACCACAAGCTGGTCACCTTCACCATCCGCCATAAAGCTGGCAAGTCAGTAAGCAATACAGAAGTCCTCGACTTCAGGAAAGCTAATTTTGATAAGCTCAGGAGGCTTGTCAGTGAGATTGGCGGTCCTCCTGCGTCTAAAAAGACAGACCTACAAAGGATGAAGGACGGGATCCACATCCACAGAGGAATACTCTGCACTGGCCCAGACCTGCAGAGAGCAAACCAGGAAAGCCAAGGATGCCATGGAACTCCAACTGATAAAAAGTCCTTTTTAGATATGTGGGGAGCCAGAAGAAAAGCAAGGGCAACATTGGACCCCTGCTAAACCAAAAGAGAGAACTGACAACCGACGCCCAGGAAAAAGCCAACTTGCTAAATGGGTACTTTGCATCAGTCTTTCACAAGTCCCATGGGATGCCCCTGCCCATTACAGGACAGGGACACCTAAGTGAGGGTGGTTCCTTGCCCTCCATCAATGCTGACCTTGTGAAGGAACCTTGAGGCTGGGCGCCTTCAAGTCAGCTGGCCCTGACAATTTACACCCCAGAGTACTCAAGGAGCTGGCTAGCATGATAGCTCAGCCCCGGCACAGATCTTTGAGAACTCCTGGTGCTCTGGTGAAGTGCCTGATGATTGGAAGAAGGCCAATATGGTGCCTATCTTCAAGAAAGGGAGGAAAGTGGATCCAGCAAACTACAGGCCCATCAGCCTGACCTCTATCCTGGGGAAAGTCTCAGAAAAAATCATCACGGAGGCCATTCTTAACAAACTGGTCGATGGCAACACCCTGAGGGACAGCCAGCACAGGTTTGTTGCGGGTAGGTCGTGCTTGACCAATCTCATTTCCTTTTACGACCAGGTGACCCATCACCTGGACAAGGGGGAAGAGATTGATGTCGTATAGCTCGACTTTAAAAAAAGCCTTCGACCTTGATCACTTTTTGGCAAAACTGGCCAACTGCGGCCTCGGGTCCACCACGCTCCACTGGCTGGGGGAATGGGCGCCGCTGCGGCCTCGGGTCCACCACGATCCACTGGCTGGGGAATTGGCTCCATGGTCGGACCCAGAGGATGGTTGTTGACGGAAGTCAATCATCATGGTGCCCTGTGACCAGTGGGGTCCCTCAAGGCTCTGTCCTTGGACCTATTTTGTTCAACCTCTTCATTAATGATGTAGACACTGGAGTCAGAAGTGGACTGGCCAAGTTCACTGATGATACCAAACTCCTGGGTAAAGCATCCACTCCTGAGGACAGGAGGGTGATCCAGGCAGACCTTGACAGGCTCAGGAAATGGGCAGATGAGAACCTGATGGTGTTTAACACCGAAAAATGTAAGGTTCTCCACCTTGGGAGAAAAAACCTGCAGCATGCTTATAGGCTTGGCAGGCTTGGAGTATGGCAAGACTGTGACAAAAACACCCAGTTCGAGTCATGACTGGGGGCTAATTAGCACGTGTTGCAATAGCACAAGGCTGGAGTTGCCATGAAGACTGGGCCCAGCCAGGCTGGCAGAGCAAGGCGGGGGGCTGCTCCAGAGCCACTGGGATCTTGCAGAGGGGGCAGCTTGGTCTGGGGCCAGGGCAGAGCCATGATCTACAACCTTCATGCTCTGGGCAGGGGCGCATAGGCAGCGGATCGCAGCTATGCCCTGGCTCCTTGAAGCACAGCCGCAATCTGCTGCCTACGCACCCCTGCCCAGAGTGTGCAGGCTACAGGTCACGGCTCTGCCCTGGCCCTGGATCAAGCTGCCCTGCCACAAGATCCCAGCAGCTCTGGAGCAGCCCTCTGACCTGCTCTGCGGGCTGCCAGCGCAGCTGAGGCCAGTCTCCATGGCAACACCAGCCTTGTGCTATCACAACACAACTGTGGCTGGGGTCTCCATGGAGACCGGCCCTAGTCATGCAGCAGGGGCTGCTGGGAAATGGAGTCCAGCTGCTGGACAGATCCACCATTTTGCCCACCCTGGCTTAAATGCTGTTGACTCTGCTGGGGTCCAAGCCCAATGAACTATATGGTAAATCATAAGGTTTCTGGCTTTGGACTAATATCATATGTAGTTTAGATCACATAAATCTTTCGCCTTGTACTATTTATAACTAGATACAAAAGTACCTGTGCTAACACTTGTAGCAGTTTCAAAAAGTGCAAAATGCATCAATTCTAGGTGAACTAAGTCTATTGTAAATTACTACAGGTATGTTTATTTCAAGATCAGTGTTTTCAAATGTGCTCCTTGCTTCTACATGCTCAGGGAGACGAGGGTCTGACAGGAAGGAAGGGACCAAAGGTCTGCAGGAGGAAGTAGAGGGGCTGAGGGCAGAAAAACTACCTCACCCCCATTTTATTTTCCCTGCTGTAGCAGTGGGAGGGTGACAAATTCAAGGCAAACCTCCAATAATTAGATTCTATGCCTGGAAATCATAATTTTTCCAATTATAGAATCTAATTATTAGGTCGGGGGGGAGGGGAGTCATCTTGTATTCAAGTAAATACAGTATACTGTTTTCCCATTTTTAAAAATGCTGGTGGCCTTTTCTTTGAAAAACTCTCTTACCCCAAGCTCTAGAGCAGGGCCTAGTATAAAGAATGAACCTTCTGCCATGAAAAACTGGCCAAATTCACCTTACAAGCCTCTGAAATATTTCTCTCTCCAATGTACTTAGTAGTGTCCCCCAGCAAGCCCAAGCTATCTGGAGGTGAAAGCTGTCCAAATGTAACAGGGACAAGATCCAGAGCTTGGCTGGGGTTAGAAATTAGTACTAGCTGCAGAGGAGGGGAGATGTAGGAACTTGGACTGGCAATAGAGGAATTGGGACTTGCTGGGCAAAGAGACTTTTGGAACCAAGTTGAGATATTTGAGCAGTAGAGACTGAGACACGTGGAGAAGTGCTAGGAATAGGGACTTTATGTAAAAGAACGTTATTGCTCATAGGCTCGAACAGCGAGTAGCCTCCAGACTAAGGGAAGAGGTGGGG
>NW_005842542.1:333739-347875 GCF_000455745.1 Alligator sinensis
GGGGGGGGCTTGGGATTGGAAGGCAGCAATTCAATAAGGAAATTATTAAAAATGAACACAAGGCAAACCAGGCCTGACTTCAGGCTCTATATCAGTACTTAATTCAACATAGCTGTTTCAGTCATTGAAGCAACAAGAAAAACTGTTCCTTATATTTTCTGCAAGGTCTGCTTGGATGGAACCCAGAGTAACTGGGATAATGTTTGAATGCCGTTAGTTGACCATGTCTGACAGCAACTCTGAAGTGACACATGAGATATTATACTTTAGAAATAGCTTTGAGACATTTCCTATGAGATATGGACATTGAGGGCACACAGGCTGCAGGGCAAGGTAAAAAAAAATTAAAAATTAAAAACACAGCAGCCTCACATTCTATCAAGTCAGCCTTTGAAGTTCCTGCTAAGACCTATCCACATTTTTATTCCAGAAGATCCCAATGCCTTCGTGTGAGCTGGCCCCTCTTCCCAAATCATATTCTACTCCAGAGATTAGATTCTCTATCATTTTATTATCTATCTGTAAGAACAACGGCAGGCTATTTGTTACAGTATGGACAATATAAACCAGTCTCATTCAAAGTTGTCCTTTTCCATGATGCACCTTCCAAACTGGCTCAATTCAGTTTATTTCTGGGGTTAACCTTCCCAATTAAGTTTTCAGCATGCATTTCAGGCTAAATAACAGGCATGTCTTTACTGCAATTGAATTGCTATGGTAATTCTCCAAATCAAGGGTGACCAACTTGCAGCACGTTTGCCACAAATGAGGCTGAGAGAGATCTTGGAGTCATAGTTCACTCCAAGATGAACATGAGCCGGCAGTGTAACGAGGCCATCAACAAAGCAGCTTGTTGTGTATTAGCAGATGCATGACCAACAGATTGAGGGAGGTGATGCTCCCCCTCTATGCAGCACTGGTCAGGCCGCAGTTGGAGAACTGTGTCCAGTTTTGGGCACCGCACTTCAAGAGGGACACGGAGGATCTGGAGAGGGTTCAGAGGAGAGCCATTCGCATGATTAGTGGTCTCTGGGAAAGGCCCTATGAGGAGAGGTTGAGAGATCTGGATCTCTTCAGCCTATACAAAAGACAGCTGAGGGAGACCTTGTAGCTGCCTATAAATTTATCAGGGGAGGACAGCAGGGAATTGGGGATGTGCTGTTTACCAGAGCGCCCCAGGGAGTAACTAGGAATAATGGATGCAAACTAGTGGAGAGAAGATTTAGGTTAGGCATTAGGAAGACGTTTTTTACAATAAGGGTGGCCACAGGCTGGAATGGGCTTCCAAGAGAGATGGTGCTATCATCCACCTTGGAGGTCTTCAAGAGGAGGCTTGACAGTCACCTGGCTGGTGTCGTCTGACCTCGGTCCTCATTCCTGCCAGGGGCAGGGGGTCGGACACGATGATCCACTGGGTCCCTTCCGACTCTATAATCTATGAATCTATGACGTGGGTAGCCTGTGTGTGTTGCTTGTGGCAGAATGGGGGGGAAAAGGGAGGGAGGCAGGTAGCACAGTGGCCGACAGGGCAGGAAGCAGAAAGCAGAGCAGATGAGGCAGGGGAAAGGGACTGGAGTGATAGCTGGGAGGGACACAGTGCTTAACTCGTGGCACAGCTGCCAAAAAGGTTGACACCCAGTGCTCCACATCATGTAAAAGCTTCCAATATACAGAAAAGTTTCTTTTGACACACTGAGGCCACTGACAGGTATTAATTTAAAAGTGCAATGGAATCTGATCTCCAGCCCCAACAACTACACCTCCTGCCATGCCACATGCTCATGACAGAAAGTGCAATTGTGGGATTGGGGATCAGATCCCAATCACACCATACTGCCAGTACAGGCGGAGCCTGAAATCACAGCAAGCTGCAGGCTGGCTACCCAGTATGCCCATGGCTGGGAATGCCAGTCAGATTTAGCCTTGAGAGCTCATAAGAAACACAAATGTATAATATTCTGTGGCTGGTTCCTACTACACCTTAAAAAGAATGTGTGGCCAAAGCACTCCCAGCACTGGGAGCACCAGCTCGTTGATCGGTTCTCCCAGCCCTCAGAGCACAGAGCCCTCATGGGCTCCAGTAAGCTCCCAAGGCTAGGAGTGCTGATCAGTGGACTGGCACTCCCGATGCTGGGAGAGTACCAGACCCCTCAAAGGCTCCAGTGCTCTCAGAGGGCTTGGAGCGCCCTAGCCAAATGTTTCATTTAAGGCACAATGAGCCAGCCACAAAATTATTACACAAAATGTGTTATAATTTTGTGGCTCATTCCATGTTTTATCGTACCATTAATTGCATAAACATGTGGCCAGGTTCGTTAACTGGCTAAGCAAGTCTTAAGTGTAATGTCTGCCAGTGGCCCCAGGAACAGAACTCAGAAGCTCCCAGTTTCTAATCCCCCCCTCAGAGAAACAGCTGCTTCCTTCAGACAGGCATGGGAGTTCTTTATTCTCAGTTGAAATTTCAATCGTTTCCTATAGACTTGTGATACTAAAACAAAAAAAGTTGTAGGCTCAGTTTTTAGGGAGAATTTCAGTTAAGACCATCCAGCCATCTGTAAGAATAAGGCTAAACAGAAAAGTTAAGCTGACTAACATCTAATCAAAAACAAAATTAGAAGCAAAGCACTACACTAAACCCTGTCAGCTAGTCTGCCATACTTACTGGAAGCAGATCCAGAACATTATTTTTTCTTCTGGCTTTTCCTTTCGGTGTTTCTTCCATTTCAGCATCTTCATTCAATATAGATTTGTCTGTCATGTCATCCATATTTTCCTCAGTTTCTGCCTCTGCAGCAAGCTTTAACCGTTGTGTTTCAGCTTCTTTCATCTGAATAATAGTTTCACCAGCATCTATTGCTAAAGATTCTGAGAAAATCTTCAACATAGCATTAACTGTACTTGCCAAGCTATTGGATGGGATGGTATCTTTTATATTCCAGCCAGTGCCTAAACAAGAGAGAGTCAGTGTTAAAACCCCTTTAAAACTAACTATAGAACATATGATTTCTTTGCAGCCATAAGCTTTTACAACGAGTACAAGCTGTGATTTTCATATTCATCATTTAAAATCACATCATTCACTCAGAATATTCAAGTGTTTTTAAAGATAATTGTTATTCCCAATTTAAGTAACGATAATCTGAAGCACAAAGAAATTTTTGATTTTCCCAAAAGATCTTGGGAACAGAACTCAGCTCTAATTTCTAATTCCTTCCTCCAAGGCAATAACTGCTTCCTTTAAAAGAGCATAAGGACTCTGTTCCTGCTTAAAATTTCTGGATCTTCCTATAAACTTGAGCTATGCAACAGCAAGAGATGCAGGCACAAACTTCCTGCAAACAGTCTGGGACTAAAACCTCAAGCTATGACAAACCTCAGCAGAAAGCTGAACATAATATGTCACCAGCACTGCTCTGTAGAAACTGGGATATAGGTGAACCACCAAGACTTGAATTAGTTTAATTTCAAACTTATTTTCTTAATAGCATCTCCCTTTATCCTAATTCTGTATTTCTTCCTTAATAAGCAACTTATTTCTATTCTGTATCATGCTTGTATGTAATCAAAATGAAACATAATTAAATAAAATCCTTCCCTTCCAAGAACTGTACACTTAAGACAGGAGGATTCTTAATTTCATTTAATGCCAAAAAAATCATCACTGGTTCACCTAGAACGATCAATACAAGACGGGATGTTTGCTTCCCAGCAGATGGGTTTAAAAAAAAAACAAACCCAAAAAACACACTTATGAAAACAGTTTCTGGACTGTTTCAACAATTTCAGACCAAATTTGGTTGGTCGATCTAGACAAGCCAAACTATTGCAAAACTATTTTCCAAATCTCCATTTCAGTACAAGTTTGACCCTGCTTATAGTGACCAAACTAATCATGTTAGAAATTGTTTTAAAAAAAATGTTTACATTTAATAACTGTTCTAGCTAAAGGTGAGTTCAAAGTCTATTTTCAAACAATTCAATAAGTCAAGATCAGAATAGTCTTTAACATTTATTACTGCCTTGCTTCACTAGTAGAAACAAATAAACTGTTAACTCCATGCCAGATTGGGACAGAATATACAACGGTTTTCAAGCATGTTCTAAATATACTGGGTATCTCATATGAGACAGTAATGAAATAGAAGTATAAAACTCCAGGCAATCTGACAAGAACGTACTTACAAACAATTTACCAAGGCCTCACTTCTAGCTGGCACTATGACAGCATAATTTGCTACTAAAAATTTAGCACAAGAAAAAAACAAGTCTTATGCATACTGAGCTCTGCAGCTATATTTCACATCTCAAATGTGTTATAATGTCCCATTAAATTATACCTGCCACCAATGTCCTTAAAAGGATATAATCCATGGCAGTATCTGAGGACAGCATTACAGATTCCAATACTTGATGTGCAGAAGAACTGAAAGAAGAAAGCAGCTCTGGATTATCTTCTGTCACTGCTTGTAGACAATTTGCTGTTGAGACAAAAGAAGAAAAGCATACTGTTTGCTCTAATTTGAGGGGCTATTATCATTCTAAAAGCTATTCTATTCCATAAATACAGGATAAAAGTAATTTGTGATACAACATTGACCTAACGATCAATCATTTTCTTATACAGTAAAAGCTGTGTTAACCAGCATTTCACTAACCAGAATACTTCATTAACTGGAATTTAATAAGTTAATAAATTATTCAGCCACACTCCACGCAGGTGGCGGGACTGGCCTGGCACATCACACCGAGCCACTTTCAGCAGTGAGGCGCAGAGACAGGGAGCAGAGCCCAGCCCGCAGCTGCAGCCTGCGCCTGCCTAGTGCACAGATAAAACAAAAGTAGATTGAAAGAAACTTACCTGCCTGCTGGGCCGGCTACAATCCTGGCTGCGCAGGGTATAACTCTCAGATAACTGGAATTTTTAAGATAACCGGCACCCACCTTACCCCACTCATGCTGGATAACAAAGCTTTTACTGTATTAACAAAAAATTCTCTCCTTTGTTCTTAATTAAGGAAGCATATAGAGAAGTGACATAAGGACCTTGTCACAAACCCACAATATTTAGAGGTGTTTGTGGAACGTCATGCAGGTTTTCTTGAATTCATTTTACTGATATGGTGTATGTGGTCTCTACATACGGATAGTGTCAAGCTGTATTTAGTCTCTTCATCCTTATGTTTCTCTACATTGTGGCAACTGATAGACAGCAAAAGCTCTGTTATGTGGCAACCATGGGAGGGGTGCCAGATAACCAAATATGCCGGTTACCTGAGAGGCCCAAACAGGCGTCTTTCCCTGTTCGGGCTGCTGCCCCTCCTGCCACATCTGGTGCGCCGCTGCCCCTCCCTGGTGTCAGCGTGCTGGGGGACAGGGAGGGGGGCCCCACGGAGGCTGCTTTGCCCTGGGCCGTGGGGGCTCGGCAAAATCGGAAGTGCCACAGTAGGCACTTCCGGTTTTGCTTTTGCATGCCAGTTAATGGAGCACGCTGGTTTCTAAGGTGCCGGATAACGCAGCTTTTACTGTAAATGTATTGTTTACATGTTTTAGTAGGCCTAGATTTCATAATTTAATAATGATTTTTAGGTGTTACTCCTCAGACAATGAGTTTTCCTGGGAGATGATTCAAGCCTAAATAGCTGAGAGAAGTAATCATTGAGAATTGACATCTGACTTAGGTATGTTTAATGGCCAGTCAAACTGACCCTTGCCAACCTGATTTGAGGCCTATGAATGAGGCCCTTGGAGACAATGATAAATTTACATTGTAAAAGGAGAGAACTGTAGCAAGAATAATACTTGGAAACAGGCTATTCAGGAAAGGATATTTCTCACAGTGGGGAAATTAAGAGAGGGTATCCTTAGGATATGTCCGAAAAGATGCACATGCTCCCTGCGTCATTACTGGAGCAAGAAAGACTTCTGCTCTCATAAACAGATGAACCCGAAGGGACAGGAAGTTATATGTATAGTATGTATGTAACATATGTAAATAGCCAGATAAGAAACCATCCTTAAGTCTTGCCATGAGAGCAAGTGTTTGTCTTTAGTTTTCTCAGACACTAGAAATGACTTCAGATCTTCAGCTAAGGGGGCTGAGTGTTCTGGCTGCAGAAGTTGCAGGATGCCCTGACAGGAAGATCAGAGGCAGCAGCTGCTTTCTAACCTGTGAAGCTGAGACGTGAGAGTTACATTCTTAGACCTTAGAGCTAAGATGCAGGGATAAGGTAAAATCATCATTCTATTATCTTCTTTTCTTTATTCTTATATTTCTATCTGCATCTCCACATATGGTTATTGATTTCTTACGATTGCTCTTGTTTTTATAATAAATGTTCTTATCTTTTATAATAGTACTGTCAGTGGTAGATGTGACTAGAGACTATTTGGCCACACAAACAGTCCTCTTCTATGGAAAGAAGGATCTAAAATTTCTGAGCACATGACCAGACAAAGGTGTGATTCTTTTAGGTGGCAAAATCCTCTCTGTTAAAAGCTGACAAGATGTGGGCAAGACAGGTAAAGCTGACAGGTCAGCTTGGAGTATCTCAGCCTGTTCTCAGTGGTCAAGCAGCAAACAGCAGACAGGGGGTTTGGGATTGAAAGGCACTCAGGAAGGTGTGAGAACACACTAGCAGTGTGTCTCAGTGGCTAATCTGATCAAATCTGGGGTCAGCGTGCATCACATATTTACTCTTGCAAATACTTCTGCATGAGTAACTTCACCTATAGGATTAGCTTTACTGACTTATGTTACTCTTACACAGAAGCATTTGAAAGATCAGACCTTGATGGACTATATAAAGAGAAACAGTAACTGGTTAGGCAAAAAAACAAAGAAAAAAAAGACAGATCAACCATAAATTAGTTTTTCATATCTTTTGAATGTCCACAATACTTTTCCTCCCATAGAAATATCCAACTGCAGTGGAAACAAGCACAAGAAATTCAACCTCATTAGTAGTCAAACATTTTCAAGTTCTTTTCTGAAGTCTTTTTTCCATTTGTAAATGTATAGCATCCCTAAAATGTCTGTGAATTGCCATGAGACATCTCTACATTTCTAAAATTAAACTACATTAAGATCACTACCATCCTCTTTCATCACTTACCTGCAGAGATAGCCAGATCTACATTTGTGGAGAACTTCTTCAAGTACTGTAACATGGCATCCAAACAACCCTCTTTATTGAATATAGATACTGCTGTGCCATTGCACTCACTAATATATAAACAAAGAATAATACAATACTTATTAAAGTAAATGTTGCTAGTCATTGTAAAGAGTTCTATATAAGACAAGACAAATGACTATCCAAAACCCACAGAATTTGTAGAGAGGAAAGGTTACAACCAACAAAAGGTCATTTGGACTGCATGGAAAGTTGTGCGGACAGGTATCTGCAGGAAAGAGGATACAAGCATCCTTTAAATCATTGTGTTATTGCACTGATCTTCACACATAAGGAAAGTTATTCCTCTTTTCCTTCAGTTAGTATATTCCTAGTGAAACTATTTTTCAGGGGAACTAAATAATTAAGAAAAGCCCTACCCAATTTGATAATTACACAGCGCTTACCATACATTCCAAAGCACATTAACAGCCTCATTGGCTATGTCTTCAATATAATTTTTGTTTGTATCTTTGCATTTCTTTGGGGAGACCTGGTTGGCGTCGAGTCCAGCACTGCACTGTAAGCAAACATAAACAGAGCAGCTAAGAGAAAGGCACACTTAGAAGCAGAGCAAACTAGAGATCTCAGGTCAAGAGCTTAGAGCTAGCGTGCAATTCTCCATGGGAAGAGTCAGGTAAAAACTAAATGGTTACCTTCTACAGGAGAGAGGCAAATGTTTACAAAATCATCTGGTATGATATCTGTTTTCCATTTGGTAGTTTTCAAAAGCCCATTTTTTGGTAAACAAATGTTTAATAAATTTATACCTTGAACTTTGCTATACATGTTACTTACAAACACTGTCTTCACATTTCCATTAATTTTGACAACGCTAATTAGAAACACACTCACTAATCACACAGTGCTTTACTAACATGGTTATTATCCATGTTTTATAAATGGGGAAAGCAACCAGTGTGGTCAATGGATAAATGGAACCACAACTTGGCTTGAAGTTTTGTGTCTTAGCTACTAGACCAAACAGAAATGATATGGAATAATTAAAGATGTTAAGAATATTTATTGTTCATGGTTGCAAAAAAAGTAGTTTCTTCAACTATAAATTCAGTCATTAATGTAGAGGTTGTTCATAACTGTAATACTCATTAGAGATAGGATGCAAGTTTGAAGGTGGATCTGAATTGTGCCACACAGGTAAACATTCAAAGCCAGGAACCCGAGTCCTGATTTTGCAGTCATATCTATCAGCATAAAGCTTTTATAGCCACAACAAGTCCCAGTAACTTGTGGGACACTGCATAGATACAAGCTGGCAAATAACACAGAATCAGGTCCTTTCTTGGAATCTCTAAATTTACCTCTAGGGCTCTTTAAACAAACCATGCCTGAAGAGTTCCTCTCTAGAAAGGATTTAGTTGCAATTCTTAAAAGGAAAGTTATGTTATGGACATCTTTTCCAAATCTACTTGCTAGATATCAGTTAAAAATAAAAGACAAACCATTTACAAATCTAAGACAAGGAGACACATGAATCTTGCCAGATCTCAAGCGACTCCTCTAATGTAATCCTGCCAATGTTGCAGTTTTAAGATACAATTAAGGTCTTGTAGCGTTTTTCAAAGGGGAAAAATGTAGTGACTGGAACAATTAAAAAAAATTAGAAGTAAAGAAATAGGCATACCTCTTTCAAAAGTGCTACCAGGGGTGTCATGATATCTTTAGTCACCATGTCATCACAAACTTCAAAGCCTCCGCAGGCACTGAGATTTCTGAAAGTGAAATGCTTTTGATCAGACGTTACCTGACTTTATTTTAAAACACTATTAATGAAATGTACTTAGGCCCCTTCTAGTTCATTGTGGCTATGTCATCAAATCCAGTCCCTTGGGTTCTGAGGCAAGAGACTCCGTTAATCCCCATTAAGGGATGCCCATAATCACCACATTAAACCATCACACTCAACTGTGAGACACAATACCCATCATGCCCTAGGTTAAAGCCAGGCAGATGAGGGCACTGACAACAGCCTGCTGCCAAAACAGCAGCAAAAGTGTGAGTGAATATTTGCTTAGAGGATCCTAAGGAAAAATCAAAACAAAACAAAACCTGTCCTACTCTACAGAGGAAGCAAGACAAAAAGTAAAATGCAAGCAAACCACAATTACTTCTACTGTAACTGATTTAAAAAATATGCTAGGTTTAACTTCTAAAAAAAATATCTTGTTTAACCACCTACATGCTACTATATGCATCACCAACTTTGGTCTATAATATTTCTTAATGTAGAAATACTTTAAGGAGAAAACTGGAAAGATGACATTCTTCTTTGATTTTTCTTATACTAGAAACTCTTTGTCTTAGCTATCTATCAAAGTAATGCGTTCTTACATTTTTTATTTATTAAATGCTTACCGGAGAGCTCCAGCAGCTGTCTCACGAACAGCTAAACTTTGATCTAGCAACATAGGGCCTAAACACCGGACAACATCTCTCTGCAGAAAATCTGGGATTGTATGCTTCTGCTGTAACAGTTTTGAAATGCTGGCACAGGCAAATTCCCTTACTTCAGCACTTGGATTTTGCAGCTAGAATAGATACAAGCAAGGATGATTAGAAATCATCAGGGATCCAGGTTTTCTGTTTCCCATGGAAAAACAAAACAGAAAAACAAACCCATGGATTTTCCCATTTACCAGAGAAAAATGCAGATTTTTCATTTTAACAGAGAAACATGAGGATTTTCCACTGCTGCAAAGAGGTCTCTGCAGGCTGGCAGAGTTCCAGCCTGCAAGAGCTTCTTGCAAAAAGGGCAGCAAACCCTAAGCCTGGTCCCAAGGGGGAGGGAGATAGGGAAGAAGCATGGCCTTGGCTCAGGCTCACTTTCTCTTCTGGAGCCTGTGGGGTAAGAGGGACTTGTAGGGGGCTAGGGACCAGCTGGGGGCGGGGGGCTGAGAGTCAGGGCTGGGGGGCACTGGCAGGGCTGGGGGGAGGTGTCCGCAGGCGCGCTCAGGCTAGCATGGGAAAACCCAGGCAGCATGCCCACGCCCCACCAGGGGTGGGGATGGGCAGGCAGGTGCTTAGCAGCGTTAAGCACCAGGGCACCTGCCTTGTCACCCACTCCCACAAGGAGGCAGCAGTGGCCACAGCACAGCACTGCAGCTCAGGGGATGCTGCAGTGTGCCAGAGACCAGGGCGGGTGCCAAACTGCTGCACCATCCGACTGGCTGGCTGGCTCCATGCCTCCATGTGGGGCTTCTAGCACTCCACCAGGAAGCTGCATGTGGAGGCAAGCAGGAGCCCTGCCCAGCCCAATGGCACACTATGCCATGCCTCTGTGTGCGCTATCAGGCCAGGCAGGAAGCCACACATGGAGGCACAGAGTCACATGCCATCAAGCCAGGTGGGCTCCTGCTTACCCCTACATGAGGCTTCCCACTGGAGTGCTGGAAGCTGCATATGGAGGCACAACGCCCGCCCAGCTCCATGGTGTGCAGCTCCTGGTTCACATGCCATCGGGCTGGGCTAGCCAGCTCTGTGCCTCTACGTGGGGCTTCCAGCACTCCAGTGAGAAGCCACACATGGAGGTACAGAGGCTGCCCGGCCCGATGGTGAATGGCTCCCACCTGCAGTGCTGCGATCTGCACCTGCTGATATGGAGCCAAGCCAGTCTGGTGTGAAGGTACATGCCAACAGGCCAGGCTGGCTTCCTGCCAGCACGTGCAGGGCCTGGGACTCTGCCAGAGGTGCACACTGCCAAGGGCTCTCACAGCCATGAATGCCCCGAGGGCCCACCACCTGCTGCTGCTGAGCTGCCGGCAGTGGGGAGTGTGCACCACAACCCCCCACCACAAAACCCCACACCCACCCACCACATCCTGGTGCATGGGGGTGGGGAAGCTGCTGCTGCTGAGAGTGAGCAACTAGGAGGTAGTCAGGGAGTGAGGGGCACTGGCAGAGCTAGGGCAGGCTGTGGCTTGGGAGTGAGGGATAATGTTATATCAGGACTGCTCAGCACCCAAACCAGTGGTGGGGAGAGAGGGGACAATTGCAGCTGGACCGGCATCCTGATAAGTGACCAGGACAGCAGGACTTCTGATTTCCCATGATAAAAAACCCAAAATCAAATGCCAAAAGGTATTGTATTCAGAACGTATTCTACTGTAGCGATTGAGGCACTGGTAGGCTTCCACACTGCTTTAAAACTGTAAATCTATCAATAAAACACTGCATTCAACTGATACCTGTATATACAATGGCCTTTCATCAGAGATTAGGGGTTTTTAATCAAGAGATTTTGCAATGGGTTTTTCTGAGAGAATTTTCTATTTTAAAACAGAGAAAACTAGGATGTCTGGAAATCATGTTTGATGGAAAAAAGTTCCATTTAACGAAGTATAAAAACCTGCAACTCCAAACAGAATTGGACTAGCAGAGCACTAAGCATGGCCTGGGTCTGGGGTATGACTGTAAACTTTATCCAACTGGAGGGCCTGGGGGCAACAGGGTGGGGCCACTCTTCTAGAATATACCACAATGTTGCAACCTCCCGAGTCAGGCAAGTACAGGGCACCTCAAAATCCTAAACCCCACTGCCTTGTGGCTACTCCTTGGGTGGAAAAAAGCTAAGGGACATCACCCTGATAGAAATGTGCCCTTGCTGACGCATTGGGCAGTCAGCAGCAGTTCTTATTTGTTCTCAAGGGGGATAAAAAGTAATGATTAAAAAAGTCAGATTTCTTAAATTTAAATAAATTTTAATTGTATTTTTTATTTTTTTGGTAAGATACTTTAAAAAAAACCACCACCTATATAAAGGTAGTTTTAATCTAAGATGTGTTAAAGCTCAAAGACATCATCATGGAATAGGGATTATAACTTCTAATTATATACTATTTGAGAAAATAGATTCATGTAACCTTTTTAGAAAAGTTTTTATCAGTAAGTCACAACAGGCCATAGACTATATCAGGGTCCCAATCTTATGAGGTTCCCAGAGGCTCCTCTATAGATTAGTAAAGATTAAAAAAAACTACTCTATTCAATTGGACTCAGTGCTCAGTCTAGAAGATCCCGTTAAGTATCTCTGTGATGCTTAGTTTCAGTTCTCAAACTGTGGATTTGTCTCTCCAGAGATAACATCCTTGTTAACAGCCGTATATGGAGATGAGAGATAACAGACCTGATTACCGATCAGCTCTCGTGTCTCTGCAAATTTGTGTACGCAGTCCTTACCTTTCTCTAAAAGTGCAGTTTCAAGAAGTTAAATGAATGAATGATATCAAACCAAAAAAATGCACTTTGGGTAGAAAACAATGATTAAACTGACGCTTCCTGATCAGTGATTTAAATTGCTTTGATTTAAATCAGATCCACCCTGTCTGTTCCTCTCTAGCAGAAGCTACAACCACTGAGGCACTGAACATCTGGACTCTGTCTGGCCTTTGGATTGTCACAATTGTCTAAAGCAGGGACAGTAAGTCTTGGGCAGTTGCCACTCCATACTTTTTCTTGCCTAAGGGTACATGTCGAAAGTCTTGGTGACTAGACTTCTTATGCACACACCATGATCCAGAGGATCGGTGGTTGCCTACTAACCACGACATCCCCTGTGCTTTGATTTATTAATTCTGCAAAGAATAAAAGATGTTTTAGTTTTTAAAAAACTAAAATGTATTAAAACTCTTTATCTAAGCTTTAAGTCAATAATGTGATACTATTAGGAGGTGGGGAAGCTAGGAACCCTTGCATGTATGGGAAGCCCAGAAAAAGATTTGGGGGTTCTAGTGGCTCACACACAAATACAAGTGTGCGATATATCACTTCAAAAAGGCTAAACTAACTCTGCCGTTTCCCCAGGAGGGATGAGTAAGACACAAGAGGAATATGCACTGTTTTGGCATCATGCTTTAAAATACAAAGACAGTGAAGGTGGTCCACAAGGCCCATGGCAGACATTGCATCTGTCATGTCAACATGTTAAAATTATTGGGGGATACTTCTGCGCCACAACCATGAACACATGCCCCTGGAGGCTGGGGGTGCATGGCGACCACTCACAGGTGGTGGTGGTGTTAGTGAGCAAGGAGCTCCCGCAGGCAGCCGTGGCAGTATCAGTGGCAAGTGCCAACCAGTGGTCGGGAACCACCTGCAGACGCCACTGTCCAGCAGCAATTGGGGACTGCCCACAGATGCCACCGGCGGTGTCGGCAGCGAGGGGGGAAGGATGGCAAGCGGTGACCGCCCGCATGCGCCACTGGCAACATCACCAGCAGCCGATCGCAGGGAGTGTACCACTAATCTCAGGGGGTGCACGTGCACCCCCTACGCGTTGCCAATGTTTTCAACCAGCAACAACTTCATGACTGGTCCACCATTTTAATAGTTGTGTGCAACACATGGCAAATATAACATGTGCCAGAGGCCATAAGGAACGTTACGAACAATTGCCCCCACAGGACAGGACGAGAGGAGAGCAGCTTCTGTTGCAACAAAGATGATTTAGGCTATTAGAAAAAACTTGCCAACTACCAGAGAAGCAAGGCAAGAAGCACCCTGGAGCGGATTCTCCTTTGCCAGAAATTTTGAAGAGCAGATTAGAGACCCCTGTGCCCAGGGAAATGCAAATCACACTGGCTGGACTAGACCAGGGGAGCTCACCCTTTCTCCCCGGTGGGCTGCATAAGCAGTGCCCATGTCTGCAGGCCAGATCCTACGGGCAGTCCCGATCCCACTCTGCCAGCGGCAGCAGGCACCACCAGCTGCAAGGAGGGGGGCGGGGGAAGCCTAACCCCAGGGCGAGGGGATGTGGCCCAGCCCAACCCCAACCCCGCGCTGCGGCCGCAGGAGGCGGCACTGCTTCGGCCCAGCTGCCACGGGGCCCAAGCAGCGCGGGGCGAGGAGCTGGGGGATCCGGCCCGAGGCGGCCGGGAGCACGAGCTCGGGGCCCCGCAGCGCCGACTCCTCGGGCTCGGCCCGACGGGGGCCGGAGGGACGGCCCGCG
>NW_005842542.1:348096-350478 GCF_000455745.1 Alligator sinensis
TGGGCTCGGGCCCGGGGAGGCCGCCGGGGGTCGGGCGGCGGCTGCAGTTAGTCCCTGATTCCCGGTTCCCTTTTCAAAGCTAATCCTTACAGGCCTGATTGAAGGGGGTTAGTATTAGTAATTAATTCAGCGCGTCTGAATGTCACCATTTAAGAAAAAAATGTGAAATGCTCAGTGCCTCAAGTACATCAAGAAGGAGCTGAGCTGCGGCTGGGGTTATTGTGGGGCAAAGCCATTTTCGGGTCCCCCGCTGCCTGCTTCGCCTCCAACACCTGAGGGCTCCTCTGAAGACATCTGAGCAGGGCAGGCTGACAGGAGCTCGCTTTGCATGCGCCAGCCGCCCAGACCTGCGAGCTATGTACCTCGGCCCCATTGGCAACGCATGGGGGGTGCACGTGCACTCCCTGAGCTTGGCAGTGCACCCTCTGTGAACAGCGGTGCCAATGCTGCGGCAGCACCTGCAGGCAGTCGCTGCTCGCCACCCTCCCCCTCCGACACCACCGGTAGGGATTCCAGGTGGTCCCCGATCACCACTGCCAGTGGCATCTGTGGGTGGTCACCAACACTTGCCACCCCGCTGCCGCTGACACCACCATGGCCACCTGTGGGAGCTCCCCGCTTACCGACGCCCCACCACTGCTGACACCACCTGTGGGCAGTCACTCTGCCCGCCCATACAGGGAGCTGAGTTTGGGCTGAGATTATGGGGCAAAACCCACTTTGGGTCACCAAAAACCATATGTCTCCATGCCCGGAGAACTCTCCAGAAAAAGTCTGGGCAGGTTCCAGCCTAACCAGAAGCTCGGTTTTTGCATGCCAACCTGCCAATTCATAGCCCCCCAGGCCTCTATGCAGCGTACATAGCACTGAATGAGCTGATTTTGAGCTGGAATTAAGAGTGAAAATCCTCACCCCAGGATCCTTGCCCCAAACCACGTTTCTGCCACAAGTATAGGGGCCTGTGTGCTATTTTACATTACCTTGACTGAGTTTGGACTGGGATTATCTGACAAAATCCTTTTCGGGTCACCCCAAAACTCACCTCTCCACCACCAGAGGACTGTGCTGAGGAAGACTGGGTAGGCCCCCTCCTGATCTGAAACTCAGTTTTCACATGCCAGTCTGCCAAGGCCCCACATGTCTGTGAGCCAAGCACATTGCCATGAATAAGGAGCTGAGTTTGGGCTGGGATTATCAAGCAAAACCCACTTCAGGTCACCCCATACCACACTACTCCACCATTGGGGGACTCCCCTGGAGAAGAAGCCTGGGCAGAGCACTGCCTGGCCCAAAGCTTGGTTTTTGGGAGCCATCCTGCCAACCTAACTCCTCTCCACCCAGGCCTGGGTGCTATCTATGTACCTGAATAAGAATCTGAGTCTGAGCCCAGATTGTTGGGCAAAATCCTTTTAGAGACACCCCAAAATACATCTCCACCAGTGGGGGACTGTCTTGAAGAAGTATGAGCAGGTCCCTTTCCAACCCAAAGCTAAACTTTTGAGTCCCAGCCTGCCAGTTGATAGTCCCTAAACCTGTGTGCTAAACATTGGCCTGAATAAGGAACTGAGTTTGGGCTGTGATTATAAGGAAAAATCCATTTTGGGTCATCCCAGACCACATATCACTGGCACCAGGGGACTCTCCTGAAGAAATCTAAGCATGGCACTGCCTCACCCAAAGCTCAGCTCTTGAGTGCCAGACTGCCAACTGACTGCTCCCACAGCCTGTGCACTAAACATGGCCGTGAACAAGGAGCTGCCTCTGGATTACAACTATGTGGCAAAGCCTGCTTCAGGTTACTACAAAACACAAACCTGTGCCATTGGGGGACTGTCCCTAAAAAGACTGGGCAGAGTCCTGCCCAACCTGAAGCTGTTTTTGAGTGCCAGCCCACCAGTTGGCACCCACCCTGGTGTCTCTAGTGGGTTATGGAATAGAGAAAATCCCACACAATTTACTGATTCATTTGATGCACTGGCTGGGGGAGTATTTAGTTGATTGCACGATTTCACAATGATTGCACACTTAATTCATACAACACAATTTTATTTTTAAATTATTTGCTACGCATATAACACTGCTTAGCTTTAAGAAATACCACAAACATTAAGAACACAATAACTACATATATCAGAAACAATGCTCCAAATGCACTTCCTTCCCAAACAATTAAAATTACAACTCAAAATTAAATTTGAATCAATACTATTATTTTTCATAATATACTTACAATCCTAGAATTCCGAGAAGCCAAACATCTAGATATGCTTTCATTCCTCAGTAGTACGGTTCAATGGGCTCGCCTCAGCAATACGGTTCAATGGTCTGACCTCAATACTGATAGGACTAAGTCCCCTTCCTTCAGTCCCTTTCGGGCGCTCC
>NW_005842542.1:350622-355504 GCF_000455745.1 Alligator sinensis
TCTTGGGCCCCTCCTACCCAAACCTGTCACTACTCCCAAATTTGGGCTCAGATCTTACTTAACAGATTCTTTTGCTTGGTAATTAGTTTCTTTTGTTGATCATTTAATTACTTTGAGGAATTTCCATATCACTGAATTGACTTTTATTTCCAATCTTTTAAAAGGCTCCTAGGGTTTGATTTCT
The DNA here is from genome assembly GCF_000455745.1 of Alligator sinensis. Classification (NCBI taxonomy): domain Eukaryota; kingdom Metazoa; phylum Chordata; order Crocodylia; family Alligatoridae; genus Alligator; species Alligator sinensis. Next base: position 350,807 of record NW_005842542.1, read on the forward strand.
CGGAATGTGGGATGTTTGCTTAAGGATAATTTTTAGGTTAACTTTGTTAAAGGCCTCTAAAGATAAAATTCAAGAGTTAAGACTTTGAGCAAAGTCAGGACCTTCCGCACGTAGACCAAAACAATGGCCTAGATAAGAAGATGAATCTTGTCTTCTACCTAAACTGGCTAATGGGCAACTATTACAAACATTTAAACTATTTCATTCAATATGACACCTGGGAGGCCTGTATGTTACTGTTCTGCCAGGCACTGGATGGCAGTAAAAACATCTGGGTACAAATACAGGGGTTTTATACTAACTTTTCAAATTTACCTTGAGCCCCCACCCAGAAACCTGGTAAAGTAAATGTGAACTGTTCTAATGTGAACAAACCTATCCACTCACAAGCCAATGTGAAATTAAAACGGGTTTATTACAAGGGAAAAGGGGAGCAAGAATACACCCCAAGCAAAACCTTAACTATTAACCTTTAACTGTTGCTCAAAATCAATCTCAGCAATAGCAGCAAACCAACCTGGGGAGCTACCACCTAGCCCAATCACTTGGGAAAGGAATCTCACTCAGGGCTGCCATCCAGGGGCTCTAAGACCTACACCAGCTTAGTAGCAAGTGCTGGGTAGGGAGGCCCATCCCAGGGGCCCTGTTGCTCCCTGCTGCCAGGTGGTGCCGCCCTTCTGGGGCTTCACCACCTATGCCAGCCAAAGTAGCAAGGGCTGGGTAGGGAGTCCTGTTGGTCACTGATGCTGTGTACTGGTGATAGTATACAATCCTAGGGAGCACTGCTGTGGATGTTGCCACCAGAAAACCTGTTTTAGCAAATTGCTAAATTTGCAAATATGTCTGATATTCTGTTGAATTAATCAGGACCGGTTACACATTTTAACCAGCAACATTCCGTCTACTTAAATACATCTCTGTCATGCCGCCAGGGGTCTCCATTGCTCCTCCATGCTGCCAGGGGTCTCCTCGGTCATTCCTCCACACCACCTGGGGTAAGCATCAAAGCTTTGCCCTGCCAGGGTTTTTTGCTGGTCTGCTTCAGATTGCCATGGAACCTCAGATCTTTTAGGCTCTGCCTGTATCAGTGATATGCTCTGGGATTTTTTTCAGCTGTTTTTACTAATGAATCACCTAGACCAGGGGCAGGCAAAATACAGCCTGTGGGCCAGATCTAGCCCACCAGATTTCATCCATTCCACAGGCAGGCACCCACCAAGTAATTGTATCCTACCTGGCCCATGGCTGTCCCTGCTGCACTCACATGGGGCCCAAGCTCTGTCCACTGCTGCTGAGGCAGCGTGCCACACCCCGACCTTCCTGCCAGGGAGAGCCCCGGCCTTAGCCAGCAAATGGCTTTTGGGTGGGGCCGCTGCTGCTACTGCTGCTGGGGAAACTGCTTGGCTCCCCCAGCTTCTCCTCATGTCCCTGCTGCAGCACTCCAGGCAGCAGATAGAGAAGCGCCCGGGGGCAGGGGGGCAGGAAGAAGCTGCAGCTGGGCAAGAGCATGGAGCAAGGTGGTGAGAGCACAGAGCCCAGGTCAATCTGGTTCCATTGTGCTGGGCTCCCCGTGGCTCACATGCAGCTCCTGGGACTCACGCGCCACTAGGGTGAGAAGCCCCACACACTGGAGCTGATGGCCTTTGCTACTCCCTGCTGCCATGTGCAGCTCCTGGGACTCCACCAGAAACGGTGAGGAGCCCCACACGATGAAGCAGCCCTCCTTCACACCACCTCCCCCATCCTGCCCACACATCCCCCACACACACAGCCACACCCCTCCACAAACCCACGCCCACCCCCAACCCCACAGACCCCACATCCACCCACACACATACACCCCAACACACATGCACACAATATACAAAAGCAAGACTTTATTTTTGAGCTATTATGCAATCACCTCTATATACACTACACAAACACATATAAACCATGACAAAGTATTTTTTGAAAGAAAATTAAAATATGTTATAGTAAATGTTTGATTTTTAGTATATGATTTGGTTTTTTTCCGCTTCCAAGATCACAATCCTCCCCCACAGCAAGGAGTACTTCTGGTGGCAAAGGTCAGGAGTTAGGGGCCGGACTTCCAGGGGCACCTGTTAAGGGGCAGGGCTACCCTTGCAGCCCTGAACAGCTCACCAAAACTCATTAAGTGGTCCTCCAGCTGAAATAATTACCCACCCCTGACCTAGACCCACTACAGTGTGCTGAGAAGCACTTTTAATCAGAGGAGTTGATTGAAGATGTCCAGGGAGTGACTCCTGTATGGAATCCTTCTCTTTTGCCCACACCTGTGCTTTGTACCAAAACTGAGGGCCACCCCCCTGCAGACTATTGCATGGATTCCAGTGACCTTTTGGTCATCTTTGTATAACTTGGCACCAACAACAGACTTCACAAATTTGGAAGGGAGGTGTGCCAGGAGCACAGAACCGGAAAAGGGGGAAGCCTCGCCCAGAGGCAAACCCCTGACCGAAGAAAAAAAGGAAGAAAACAACTTACTTGTTTCAGGAGCCGGGAGGAGCAAGGAAACACGTGGCGAGAAACTGCCCACGTGGTTTGTAAGCTGCGCCCATGTACAGCTGGGGCTGGGTGACGTCATGAGGAGACGCCACCCGGCGGACATGAAAGGGAGCCGCGAAAGTGTGGGAGGACTCCGAGGACCAGAGAACCGGTGGAGAAACAACGGGCAGAAGGCGTCCAGCCGCTGCGGCCGGCAGCCGACAGTGGCAACAGAGGCAGCGGTGGTGGAAGCAGCGAGGTCTGCAGAGGATCCCCGAGCCGGAGAAGACCGGTGGGGATCAAAGACACTGGCAGAGACACTGTCAAAGGCAGCAGCAGTGGCTGCTGCGGTGGAGGAAGCAGGGGGAGCGGCAGAGGATCCCCGAGCCGGAGAGGACCGGCGGGGATTGGGGACGCCGGCAGAGAGGCTGGCAAAGGCAGCAGCAGTGGCTGCTGTGACAGCGGAAACAGCGGGAGTGGCAGAGGATCCCCAAGCTGGGGACGGGCGGGGATTGAAGACGCTGGCAGGAAAACCAGCAGGGATGCCAGCTGCGGTAGCGATGGCAGCAGTGGTGGGGAACCCCAAGCTGGAGTAGCCCGGTAGGGTCGAGGGAGCTGGCGTGAGAGCCCCAATCAGAGGCAACGGAGCCACCGCCCCGAACAGGCAAGCGCAGGGAGAGAGAAAGTGTGAGACCCGAGGAGCAGGGGCCCACAACTGTCCTGGGAGTGGGAGGAAGGCACGAGCACCCTCAGGAGGCCTCAGGTGCCTCTACACTAATGCTCACAGTATGGGGAGTAAGCAGGAGGAACTGTGCCTCTTGATTGCAAGTAAGAACCCAGATTTAATAGGGCTCACAGAAACCTGGTGGGACCCTACCTACGACTGGGCGGTGGGCATTCAGGGGTACACCCTATATAGAAGAGACAGGACAGAGAAGAAAGGTGGGGGGGTTGTGCGACAAAGAGCACCTCACATCATCAAGGATTAGCTTCAGGTTAGAGGAGGGTTGGGCAGAGACACTATGGGTCAAACTACAAGGGGGGTGTGGTGAAAGGGACCTTACGGTGGGTGTCTACTACAGACCACCCAACCAGGGGGAAGAACTAGACCAGGACTTCTCCAGTCAGCTTATGGAGGCGGTTAGGTCAAGGGATGTTATTGTCATGGGTAACCTAAACTACCCGGACATTTGCTGGAAGGAGCAGACAGCCAGGTCTGACCGCTTGCGTAGGTTCCTGGCTGTATTACAGAAGCTTCACCTTATCCAGGAAGTGCACAGCCCCAGTATGGGTAACGCCTTCCTGGACCTGGTCCTGGCCACAGGGGATGACCTGGTGAGGGAATTGCAGGTTCTTGACCAGCTGGGCAATAGCGATCATCACCTGCTGGATTTCACTATCCAACACAGGGCGCCTAGGGCTCACACCAAGGCTAAAGCCCTTGACTTCAGAAGGGCCAACTTCAATGAGCTTAGGAGACTAGTGTGGGAGGCACAGAGGGCCCAGAAGGTAGAGAAGATGGGAGCCCATGAGGGATGGTCATACCTTACGGGGGCGATCCTCCAGGCCCAAAGGATAACAGTCCCTGAGAGAAGCAAGGCGGATAAGGGTGCTCAGAAACCCCCTTGGCTCAGCAAGGGCATTCAGCAATGCCTCAGGACTAAAAGGGAGGCATACAACCAGTGGAAGGGAGGAGCTATCACCAAGGAGGAGTAATCCTCTTCGACCCGGGAGTGTAGGAGGGCTATTAGAAAGACAAAGGCAGAGATGGAACTCAGGCTACTGTCCAGGATTAAGGACAACAAAAAGTCCTTTTTCAAGTACACTGGGAGCAAGAAGAGGGCTCCAGGCAATGAAGGGCCCCTGCAAGACATAAATGGTAATCTGGTGGCCACGCCAGACAAGAAAGCTGATATTTTTAACAGTTTCTTTGCCTCTGTTTTCCTGAACAGGGACCGGGATATCCCACCTACCAGAGGTAGGGACAATCTTGGGGATAGCTCTATCAAGCCTTCAGTCAGTGCAGATGTAGTTAGGGATCTTCTGGAAGGGCTAGACATTTTTAAACCTGCAGGTCCAGATGCCCTCCACCCAAGGGTGTTGAGGGAGCTGGCACGGGTCATTGCGGAGCCCTTGGCCCGGCTGTATGAGCATTCGTGGTCATCTGGCCAGGTGCCGGGGGATTGTAAA
>NW_005842542.1:356244-356555 GCF_000455745.1 Alligator sinensis
AAGAGGAGGCTGAGGGGGGACCTGGTGGCTGCCTACAAGCTCATCAAGGGGGATCAACAGCAAATAGGCAGAGGTCTTTTCTCCCCAGCACCACCTGGGGTGACAAGGAACAATGGTCATAAGCTGATGGAAAATAGGTTTAGGTTGGAGATCAGAAGGCAATATTTTACAGTTAGGGTGGCCAAAAACTGGAACCAACTTCCCAGGGAAGTAGTCCTCGCCCCTACCTCGGGCATATTCAAGAGGAGGTTGGACGATCACCTGTCTGGGGTCTTGTGAACCCAGCATTCATTCCTGCCTGTGGCAGGGGG
>NW_005842542.1:356586-375463 GCF_000455745.1 Alligator sinensis
ATGATCTGTTCAGGTCCCTCCTGACCCTAGCTACTATGAAACTATGAAACCCCAGCTGGGGTGAAGGCACAGGTACTGACCCCAAGGGTGCGCTAGCCTGAGGGCGTTAGGGGAGTAAAGGTGTACGGTGATCCTACTGAGGGTGCTCCATTTCCTTAGGTGTTCCCCTCCCTTCTTTCCTTTAGGTCACATTTCACTAGTAGTCATGGTGGTGGCCTTGTTCCTTTGCTTCACGATAGGTGTTTCGGGAAAAGGGGTATAGGATCTAGGTATTGGCAGTGGTTCCCCTTTCGGGGCGCATCTATCTCGGTTCCCTGGAAGAAGGTGGATCAACAGAGTCCAAAGTACCAGACGAGGCGGGGCTCGGTCCCCAGGAAAGGGGAAAGAAAGGAACCACGCCAAAGCACACTGGGCCTACCGCCAGTGGTCTCTAAGGGCATCATAGAAGACGAGCCCAAAAGCCGAGGGTTCCCAGACCCTCACCGGAGTTTGACCAGGACCCTGGGTGTTCGTCATCTAGAGGCAACGCCAGGGACAGGAAAGACTCCAGTGGGGCCAGCCGCAAATAGACTCAGAGGCCTGTATCTAAGGTTGGCACATGGTTGGGGTTTAGGGAAGGCTGGAGCCCCGTGAACTCCTGCTGAGACGCATGACAGCCCGGGAGGCACTCTCAAGGGGGACCCCCTCCACTGATGAACCATTCAAAGTCATGGCAGGCGAGTTAGGGGGTCACCCTGAAGACAGCCAAGGTGCCCTCTGCGGCCCGAATGCGAGTCCCTGGCAGGCAAGATTAACTGCCCGAGTGAAGGCGGCACGGGAACACACGATAGAGCGGAGGCGGGCACAAAGTGGTGCATTGGCCGGGAACATAGAGAACCCCAACTTGGCAGCCTGTGCCAATAAGCAACCAGCTTATGGCCCCTGCAAATATCCTCGGACAGGACCTGCAGGTCCTCACCCAGATCCTAGTCTCGCAGCAACAGATGATGGACCGCCAGCAGGACTGGCTCAGGCACAGCCTGGCATCTTTCAAAATGCTCAAGATGACCAGGGACGACGACCCGAAGGCTTACATCGAGGCATTTGAACACCACGCCCTCATGACTGGACTCGACAAAGGGTATTGGGCCAGCCAACTGGGAGCGCTGGTAGTAGGCAAGGCCCAGGCTGCCTACCGGGCCCTTGCGAGAGATGACACTAGAGACTACGAACGTGTGAAGGCGGCCATGCTATACAGATTGGAGATCGACCCAGAACATTATCGCCAGCTGTTCCAAGCAAAGAAAGGGCCCGATGAGAGGCGGCTGAGAGTGCTATTACAACTGCTGCTGAATCTCCTGGACAAATGGGTAAGCCCAGTGGGGCACAATAGAGAGGCCCTGGCAGACCAAATCCTCCTCAAGCAGTTTCAAAACGACCTAGAGGAACGGACGCAGCGCTGGGTGCGCCAGCACTCCCCATGTACCTGTAAGGTGGCCCTGAAGTTGGCAGAGACCTTCGCTGCCTCAGAGGTCAGCTACCCCCAGGAGAGGAGGAACCCGGGGCCCCTTGCGGTAGCACTGAAAGAGCCCGAATGTAGGCCCAACCGAGAGGCAACGAAGGACACCGTATGCTTTCAGTGTGGGCGGAACGGCCATTTTTCAAGGGAATACCCTAGTCAGCCCACTGAGCGTTGGCTCCCCGCTGACAGGCTGAGGGTACAGATGGAGAGACGGAGAGACCCCGAGTCCAGTGACCCAATGGACTGTAGCTACGCGGTTGGAGAGGAGGGTGCGATCTGGAGCTGCCCTGTCATCAAAGCCTGGGTAGAGGGACGCCCCATACAAGCTACTCTGGACTCGGGTTGCGCCCAGTCTTTGGTGAGGGCTGACTTGGTGCAGCCGCAGGGCAGGCGGAAGGCCATCCCAGCGAAAGTGGCCTGCCTCCACGGGGAAGCTAAGCAGATTGAGCGGCAATGGATACACCTTCGTGTGATGGAGCACCAAGGAGAACTTCTGGTAGGGATAGTGCCCCACCTGGTGTGCGAAATGCTACTGGGCTGGGACTGAGCACTGCTGTACAACGTCCTGGATAGGATACGGGACGCAGAAGTGGCATGCAGGAAGATCCGGAACCGCAAGGGGTGGTTAGGTGAAGTAGCGGAAAACAAAGAATCAGCGGACGAGGCAGAAGACTTAGACCTTGACAATTTTGCCAGCAGCCTGCAGTTCCGGGAAGCACAAGAGGAAGACCTGGAATTCAAGATGCTTCGGGAGCAGATCCGCAACACCAGGGACGTCCCAGTCCCGCTGCCTGACGAGGCTCCACGCTTTGAGGTAAGGAACCAACTTCTTTACTGTGTGCAAGGGGATGGGCAGGACGGGGCTGAGGGCATGCAGCTAGTTGTGCCTGCCCGGTTCCGTCAAATCATCTGGCTGTTGGCACATGCTAGCCCTGCAGGAGGGCATCTAGAGCGTGACAAAATCCTTGCAAGGGTGGCTAGATGTTTTTTTTGGCCCGGGATGGGGGAGGAGGTGGCCCATTAATGTGCAGAGTGCCCCGAGTGTCAGAAAATGAAGGCTGAGCGCCCTGCATGGGCCCCCCTCCAGCCCATGCCTGTCATAGATGTCCCTTTCTCCCTGATAGCCTTGGACGTCGTGGGGCCGCTTCCCCGCAGTAGCGCTGGCCATCAGTCCATATTGGTCTTCGTGGATTATGCTACCTGGTATCCAGAGGACATCCCACTGTGAGCTGTGACCACCCCATGCATCACTGAAGAACAGATAAAGTGGATAGCTAGGATGGGGATACCATGAGAAATACTGACCGACCAGGGGCGGAATTTTATGTCTGGGGTCCTGAGGGTAGTATGTCGAACGCTACGGATAAAACATCTCCGGACCTCGATCTACCACCCCCAGACCAACGGCCTAGTGGAATGCCTAAACGGAACAATAAAGCGGATATTACAGCACTGCATACAAGGGGACCCCCGGAAATGGGATCTTCTCCTTCCACTGGTACTATTCACCCTCTGGGACACCCCTCAAGACACTACAAAGTACTCCCCATTTGAACTGGTATTAGGACATTGGCCAAGGAGCCTCCTACAAGTCCTAAGAGAGGAATGGGAGTGGGATGTAGGACATGCCCGGGAGCTGACCACATACTAACAGGAGTTCCAACGGAGAGTAAGGATGGCCCGTGACCTAGCATGCGAGAATATGCGCGAAGCCCAGGCCCGCCAGAAGGAGAAATATGACAGCCACGCCAAAGAAAGGATGTTTGAGCCAGGGCAGAAGGTGCTGGTACTCCTTCCCACTTCCACGAGCAAGCTCCCAACTCAATGGCAGGGGCCATTCGAGATAATCCAGGGAGTTGGGCCAGTAGACTGTGAGGTACACCGGCCCGGTCACTTTCAAGAAAGACAGATTTACCATGTAAATCTCCTCCGAAAGTGGTGAGAGCCTGAGGGGTGGGTTGCCTTTACAGATACTGATAACGAAGACCTTGGACCTCGGGCGATAAGTAGAGGATCCGACCCCTCTAAAGTCAAGACCCCAGTTAGGGTAGGGGGAGAGCTGTCCCCTTATCAGAGGCAGGAAGCACTAGCCCTGGTGAAAGAGTTCCGGGATGTGTTTTGCAAAGAACCCGGGTGGGTTTGGGACACCTTCTACGCTATAAATACCCCACCCGGGGCAATAGCGAGAGAAAGATGGCGACCCATTCCCCACCACCTTTTAGAAACCGTCCATAAGGAGATTGACTCGATGTTGGAACACGGGGTCGTACGTCCTTCAAGGAGCCCCTGGAGGAGCCCCCTGGTCCCGGTACACAAACCGGATGGGTTGTTGAGGCTATGCATCGATTACAGGCGGCTGAATGCCATGACAATCTTTGACACGTTCCACATGCCCCACGTGGCAGAACTAGTGGAGTGCATCAGGAACACCCAATGTATATCAACCCTAGACCTCATGAAGGGATACTGGCAGACCCCTGTAGCCAGAGAAGATCGGCCAAAAACTGCGTTCGGGACCCTGTGGGGACCATACAAAGTTGTGAGGATGCCGTTCAGGCTACATGGCACAGCCACGATGTTTCAGTGCTTAATGGACCGGATCTTAGCACCGCATGCCAAATATGCGGCGGCGTACATAGATGACATCATTGTGTTCTCACAGACTTAGACCCAGCATAGGAGAGCCCTCAGGGCCATCCTCTCTAAATTAAGGTGCTCCAGGCTAACGGCAAACCCACGAAAGCGCGCCCTTGCCCAAAAGGAGACCAAATATTTGGGATTCTTGGTTGGGAGGGGCACTATTAGACCCTTGGCATACAAGGTGGAAACTATCCGTAACTTTTCCACCCCCCAAAATTGCCGCCAACTCAGGTCATTCCTAGGGTTAATCAATTATTATCGACAATTTGTGCCCCATTTTTCAGAACTGGCAGCACCCCTATCGGAGGCTCTGAAAGGACAAAAGACCAGACCTATAAAATGGATGGAAGAGATGTCCCGGAATTTTGAGATGCTAAAATGGGCTCTACATGAGGATGTCATAATACACACACCTGACTTCCTGAAACCATTTATCTTACAGACCAATGCTTCAGAGACGGCAGTGTGAGCCATTCTCACTCAGAAGGAAGAGGGGAACGAGAGACCAGTTGCTTATGCCAGCCGCAAGCTACTACCAGCAGAGACGAGGTACACGATAGAACGCGAATGCCTGGTAATCTGGTGGGTGGTGGGCCATTTCAGGTATTACCTGATGGGTAGAGAGTTTAAATTGGTGACAGACCACACCCCCCTAAGGTGGCTGGGCACGGCTAAGACAGACAACGCCCGGATTACACGATGGGCGTTAGCTCTTCAACTATACAAATTCCACATAGTACACCGACCAGGAAAAGCTAACGCAGTGGCGGATTTTCTATCCAGGTGTGGAAGAGAAGCCCAGACCAGTGACCCAGAAAACCAAACCAAGGGGATCACCAGCCCACCAGGTATGGCCCAGAGACGGGACAACAAAGCGCCCCAAGACATCTTGGGGGGGGTGGGGGTGTGCCAGGGGCACAGAACCGGAAAAGGGGGAAGCCTTGCCCAGAGGCAAACCCCTAACCAAAGAAAAAGAGGAAAAAAACAACTTACCTGTTTCAGGAGCTGGGAGGAACAAGGAAACATGTGGCGAGAAACCGCCTGCGCAGTTTGTAAGCCGCGCCCATATACAGCTGGGGCCGGGTGACGTCATGAGGAGACGCCACCCAGCAGAGATGAAAGGGAGCCACGAAAGCGCGGGAAGGACACCGAGGACCAGAGAACCAGCGGGGAACCACTGGGCAGAAGGCATCCAGCCGCTGCGGCCGGCAGCCGACAGTGGCAGCAGAGGCAGCGGCGGCGGAAGCAGCAAGGGCTGCAGAGGATCCCCGAGCCGGAGAAGATCTACAGGGATCAAAGACACTGGCAGAGAGGCTGGCAAAGGCAGCAGCAGCAGCTGCTGCGGTGGAGGAAGCAGCGGGAGCAGCAAAGGATCCCCAAGCCGGAGAAGACTGGCAGGGCCCGATGACGCTGGCAGAGAGGCCGACAAAGGCAGCAGCAGTGGCTGCTGCGACAGCGGAAACAGTGGGAGTGGCAGAGGATCCCTGAGCCGGGGACCGGCGGGGATTGAAGACGCCGGCAGGAAAACTGGCAGGGATGCTGGCTGCGGTAGTGATGGCGGCAGCAGCGGGGAACCCCAAGCCAGAGTAGCCCAGTAGGGTCGAGGAAGCTGGCGTGAGAGCCCCAATCAGAGGCAACGGGGCCACCGCTTCGAACAGGCGAGCGCCGACCCCAGCTGGGGTGAAGGCACGGGTACTGACCCCGAGGGTGCCCTAGCCTGAGGGCATTAGGGGATTTAGGGTGTACGGTGATCCTACTGAGGGTGCTCCGTTTCCTTAGGCGTTCCCCTCCCTTCTTTCCTTTAGGTTACATTTCACTAGTAGTCACGGTAGTGGCCTTGTTCCTTTGCTTCATGTCGGGTGTTTTGGGAAAAGGGGTATCGGATCGAGGTATTGGCAGTGGTTCCCCTTTCGAGGCGCGTCTAACTTGGTTCCCTGAAAGAAAGTGGATCAACACAGTCCATAGTACCAGACGAGGGGGAGGGCTCGGTCCCCGGGAAAGGGGAAAGAAAGGAACCACACCAGAATGCACTGGGCCTATTGCCAGCAATCTCTAAGGGCATCAGAGAAGACAAGCCCAAATGCTGAGGGCTCCCAGACCCTCACCAGAGTTTGACCAGGACCCTGGGTGTTCGTCATCAAGAGGCAACGCCGGGGACAGGAAAGACTCCAGTGGGGCCAGCCGCAAATAGACTCAGAGGCCCATCTCTGAGGGTGGCACATGGTTGGGGTGTAGGGGAGGTTGGAGCCCCGTGAACTCCCGCCGAGATGCATGACAGCCCGGGAGGCACTCTCAAGGGGGACCCCCTCCACTGATGAACCATTCAAAGTCGTGGCAGACGAGTTAGGGGGTCACCCTGAAGACAGCCGAGGTGCCCTCTGGGGCCCGAACATGAGTCTGTGGCAGGCAAGATCAACTGCCCGGGAGAAGGCGGCGCGGGAACACACAATAGAGTGGAGGCAGGCACAGGAGGCTTGGTAGACAACATCTCATCTGCCTTTTAACCTGCCTCTCACCTGCCTTCTACAATTGTGCGCTTTAACGTCAAACAGTATAACCAAAGACTACAAACAGTGAAAAAAGGCTCAAGTAGCCCTTCAAACCAGAGTAGCCTCTGCATACTAATGAGGGCATGCAGATATCATTTTAATGGCTGCACTGAAGACCTGTACCAGGCTACTGAAAATGCCTTGCAATGGACATCAAATCTAAAACCGTCACTATAGGCTTATCCCTTGCTGTTATTTATAGGTTGTTTATACGTTGTTCTGTCATTTGGTTGCTGTATTCCATATGAATAAATAACTAACTATGGAACGTAACCTTAGTCAAACATGCAGAACATAATCAAAGATACAAATATATAGAAATAAGAATTTTTTTGAATGCATATCACTATAAGCACGGAACCAGCTTGAATGACTTGAGATATCATTGCATAATTTGACTTCTTGGTTTAGGTTTAAACCAGGCAGGTTAAAAATCAAAACCATGATTTTTCTGTTTTTTCTTATTAATCATGTAACAGTCTTCTCAAACAGAAATATAGGCTAATATGAGTATTTTTGGATAAGCACTTGTCATATCTTTTCACTATGAATGTGCAGTTAGTCATTTAGATTTATTTTTTTCTATTTTGTGCCTGTTATAAATACCACATTAAAATATTCTTTCCTTCATTTCTTGTCATGGAAACATATGGTTTTTATATAAACCCACACTGATTTTTCTAAACTTTTTAACTTTTATTTCCTCAAATCCAAGGTAAGTTATTTTTTCCTTCATTCAACATGGGGAAAAACATGCCTCATCTTGGATCTGAGTATCAGCCCTCTGCCTCCAGCTAGGACCAGGATCAGGCAGTTGCATAGGTCAGGGATCATGTGGGTGATGAGGCAACCAACAGCTTGCATGAGACATCATTGCAAGTGTCACCCCATGGGGATCAGTTGGGGAATGGGGCAGCAGTGTGGGTGGGGATCAGACATCAACATGAGCTCAGGATTGGGCAGGGAATGAGGAAGCAGCATGCAGTTTGGGGAACTGGGCAACAGAACACATAGGGGGACTGAAAAGCAGCCTAGGTCACAGGTTGGAGCAGCAGCATCCATATGCAATCAGGCAGCAACATGCATTGCAATCAGGAGGCAGCAGATGCTGGGGATTGGGCAGCAGCAAGGGTGGCCAGCACAGTGTGATGGGGATCAGGCAGCAGCATGAGTTGGGAATCACGTGGTGGGGTGCAGGTAAATGGGGGCCAGTGGTGGGTTGTGGATCAGGGGATGGGGGCACAGACACTGAGCTACTCACATGCCAGTGTCCCCCTCTCAGCCTTGCTGGTTTAATTCAAAGGAAAGGCAGGTATCAATATATTTAGAACCAGCTTGGCCACAGGAGCTGCTGCAGCAAAGGAGATCATCCATTTGACCATCTATTAAGGCTCCACTCCTAGACTAGTTGCTGACTAGGATTAAAGAGCCCACTCTACCCTATTATGGAGTGTACTTCAGTTCCACAACTTTTTGGCAGCATTTCCTCTGCCAAGGGTAAGACTAATATCCCCCTCCCCCTACCCCCATCCCCTCCTCCAAGGTGCTCTTCTGCACAAAGCCATTGGCACCTTAGAAGTTGCCAGGTTATATAACTGCTGCTCAGCACCTGGTGATAACAGAGGTACTTCCGTCTACTGTAAATTATGGTAGCAGGTGAATCTGACCTGACCTGCATTAGCATCAGTACAGTTCTTAATTGCCCAAGAGTGAGGCTTTGGTATGTGTTTAATTATCTGTGTGTGCCCTTGCTGATATCCTTATCCTTTCTGAGACATTTGTTCAATAACAACACGGCTTGGTACATTTTCCTTCCCCAGACCTTTGGGAAACTGTTCTTTAGTTCCTGGTTTATCTCCACATCCTACCTTTTTTAATTCTAAAATTCCATCATAGTAACACCAGCTCTCAGTCTTGCCAAGTTTGAGAAAACATACAAAATAGTTACTAGTACTGTATGTTACCCCAACTACTTTGTACCTACAATGAGAAAACCTTGGTTTTAACAAATTCTGATACATTTGCAAATATGTCTGATGTTTGCTGTTGAATTAATCAGGACCGGTTGCACATTTTAACTAGCAACATTCTGTCTACTTAAATATAAAAGACCTAAATAGAGATACAAGAAAGGAATTTGGGGGGAAAGGGAGTAAGGTATTACCAACTCTGAAAAGCCAGCAACTGGCATTTAAGAAGGCATGGTTCAATAATTTGATATAGAGCTAGATATGCATATAGTTTTATTTCAATTTACTTAATATTAGCATGGTTACATAACTCTTATACTGCCAACTTATTTAATGTCATCCATAGAAATCTCTGGTGGAAAAAGCTGAGGATCAAATGAAGCCTAAAAAACATTCTTCAAGAGATTCCCCACCCTGCTGTGGTGGAGAGCCGACCCAAAAAGGATTGTTTGGAAATCCCAGCTCTCTCTCAGCCCTGTATTTGGTGCCATTCACATAGTACACAAGCCTGCGGGGCTGTTAGCTGGCTGACATGCAAAAACCAAGCTTTGGGATGGGCAACATCCTGCCCAGACTTATTCAGGAAAGTCCCCTGGTCAGGGAGGTGTGTGGTTTGGAGTAACCCAGAAGGGATTTTGGACTGGGATTACAAGGCAAAACAAGATCCTTATTCAATGCAATGTATTTAGGATGAAGGCCTTGAGGGGCGGGCGTCAAGTGTCAGGCTAGCATGCAAAAACCAAGCATTGGGTCAAGCCCAGGCTTCTTTAGAATCCCCTGATGGTGGAAAGCTATGTTTTGGAGCAATTCAAAAAGGATTTTGCCCCATAACCCCAGCTCAAAATTAGCTCCTTATTCATAGGAACATACATAGCGCACAGGTCCAGGGGGGCTGTCAGTTGGCAGGCTGGCACATGAAAACCAGGCTTTAGGTCAGGCACTACCCTGCTCAGACCCATTCACAAGTGTCCCCCAGAGCTGGAGATGCATTTCAGGGTGACCCAAAATAGATTTTCACCCACAATCCCACCCCAAATACAGCTCCTTATTCAATGTACATAGCAATGTACACAGGTCTGGGGACCTGTCAGTAGGCAAGCTGGCATGCAAAAACCAGGATTTAGGTCAGGCACTGCCCTACCCAGACTTCCTCACAAGAGTCTCCCAGTGGCAGTGATGAGCATTTTGGGGTGACCCAAGAAGCAATTTACCCTGTAATCTCTGTCCAAACACAAGCCTGGGGCCTGCCAGTAGGCCAGGCCAAGTGCCAGTAGGCCAGTGTGCAAGCCTAGGGCCTGCCAGTAGGCTGGCTGGTATTCAAAAACCTATCTTGGGGTCAGGCAGTGCCATGCCAGGCTTCCTCAGGAGTCTCCCAGTGCAGAGGATTGTGGCTTGGGGTGACCCATAAAGGATTTCTACCCATAATCCCAAGAACAAAGTCAAATGGGGTCCAAAACCAAACCGATGAAGAAAAGTGGATACCATTACTGCTTTCCATGCTGCTCTTATCTTGGTGACTTCAGCACCCAGGATTTTAAGTGACACTTCACAGAAGTACAAAAAACGTAACACTTTGTACACTGGAGTTTTCAATGGTTTATAGCCAAAGTACTTTTGTAATTTTCTATATTTGCAAATTAATTCATTTACAATACAAAAACAGTTGACATACTATTTATATATAAAGCATTTATTTTTATGCACATATGTAACTACAAAATTTACAGCAGTTAAAAAAAATAAGGGAGTTACAGAAGTACGAAACTTCTGAAGAAAAGAATTTATGAGCAAAAATGTTAATGCCACATCTGAGTGAGTTTACACTAGTCAAACCATGCTCCTTAAGAGGCAGCTTTGTTTGTATGAGGGGTTCCTGTAACTGCAAAAGCTTTGTCTTCTTAAAGTCTCATATTCAATTAAAAGAGAATTTGAAACAGGTAAAAAGGCACCTTACACACTTAAAATTAAACTGTTATGATTATTGTAGCTATTACGTACATACATAATAGCCACACTGAACTTTTTTCTTTTTTAAACACTTCTTGAAAATAAGTTTTGTAAGTTGACTTGTGGCACTGTTTACATAGTTTCCTTTACCAAACGATTTGGATCTTAAGTTAAACATTTGCAATACTAATTTCATGGACAGACTACCACAGCATAAAATCTGCTCTTAAAACAGGGGTATTATGGAATTCAGACACTGTACATAATTCTTACAGTCAAAAGTATATTTAAGACAGTTTTAAAATGCTAAAATCGTATTAAAACAAGTTATACTGCAACTCGGATGAAACTGAATGAAGTATAATAAAACCACAATGCAAGTGGCTGACGTACTATATGTAGTTTGATAAAAGTAATATTTTGACATATTTTCAATATTCTTAAACATAAGGCCAATTTTTCCAGCAGACTGTCTCATTTTTAACATCTTTTTGTGTTCCAATTCCAAAAGGACTGTGATCAGGAATGGGAAAAAAAGATCAATTAATAAGTGTTTTAATAAAAAGCTGTGGGAATGGCAAGTGTTGCTTTCAATACTGGCTTACAAGAACAAGAATCTATACAGGTATTACTCTTTGCTTAACATTGGCATCGATTTGCTATTTACAGTAGTTTGCAAAGACATAAAACAAATGAGGTTTGATTTCCAAGTTTAACTTAGAAACCAGTTAACATACTTCAACTGTATGCTGTTTTGCTGTAGCAGAAATACAAAAGTGACACTAATACTGAAAAAAGAGGTAATCAAAAGTAGCAAAAGCACTGGTGACATGACTCAAAAGAGAATTTGAATAAATATGCCAGAAAGTAATATTGCACAGTTTGCTGTCACTTTTAAATAAGACTTTTACTCCTAGACAACTGCCAACAGTCCCATTTGGCTTTTTGCTG
The DNA here is from genome assembly GCF_000455745.1 of Alligator sinensis. Taxonomy (NCBI): domain Eukaryota; kingdom Metazoa; phylum Chordata; order Crocodylia; family Alligatoridae; genus Alligator; species Alligator sinensis. The sequence goes on from NW_005842542.1 coordinate 368,145, forward strand.
CCACACTACCTTGAGAAAAGGTTGTTTCTGGTGTTCACGGCAGTGAATAGACTTGAAGGAAGATTGTGGTTATTGAACATGAGGCCTAGGTTTCAAAATTAGTTTTCCAGTCTGCAAAACAGAAGAACAGATGCAAGCAAAATCCTGAAGTTTAATACAGCCCCAATGCAAAGTCATTATGCAAGTTATTCTTACCCCTATACTTAAATGGGGAAGAAGAGTTAAGTATATTTATGCATTTATTTGTAAAATGTAAATAGATTATCAAGCCCTTCCAGAGACAGAGCTATTTGCACCTTCAAGGTTTGCATGTGTAGCAAGTAAAATTCAAGTCACTTACATCATCACAAGACATATTGTACTCTGCCAATACAGTTCGACATCGGGCTGCTATGCTGTATGGATCATGTCAAAGGAAAGTGCTAATTTTTGGAGAAAAGTTTAAAAATTAGACAGATTTAGTGTGGCTGCAATTACCATTAAAACAATCACCTTTCACCTGACAAATGCTATCAAAGGATACATTGATGGTGCCACCACTCTTTTGTGTATTCCAGCAAAGAATAGGCCTATTAGAGTAATACAGCTGATTGTGAAGAAAGGATGATTCCACAATGATGTGAAAAAAGATACCTAAGAAAGAAATCAAACAATCTTGAAGGGAAAAAGAAAAAAGGTTTAAGAAAGTGCTACCATACCTGTAGATTATCTTTTTTAAAGTTTTGGGTTCAAAACTAAATTGTTCATTATAATAGTTTAGCTTAAAAACAGAAAATGGATCTAAATATTAGAGTCCTCCATATTACTTAACAAAAAAGTAGCCGATTGATCACTTCTCACTCCCCCACCCCTCCATTGTTCAACAGAATGCAACTGCTCTACTTTTGTTTTACTGCTGGAATGTAGAAATGTTTAAATAAAATAAATAAAACAAATAAACCCTTCACCACACTTGCATCAAGACAGGGGTAATGCAAAGTTCTTGCATTTACTCAAAAACATACATATTCTCCCTATGAATAAAGTTAATCTGCTCAATAACTATCCCTCTAGACACGTCAGAGATGTAAAGTTCAGACACAAGTCTGATCATTTCAAAACAAACTACAGAAGTTGGTGTAGCAAAAATCACCATGCCAAGGCTCAGGTACTTCACCAATACAGACTAGGGGAGGGGAAAAAAACCCAAGAACTACACCCCCTACCCTCACCCCCCACCAGACAGGTAGCTTTATTTGTTTAATGTGAACATTTTAAGGTAACCAATGTATTTAAACAAATATATATTGTGGCCATTTTAATTATCCTTCTGCCAAAAATTAAGAAGTTTGGGCTAGAACAGGTGCAGGTACAAGAGCCAGTTTTGTACACTATAGCCACATAAAGAAACAGTTAAGTTAGGAACCATTAACCTATCACTGTACTCTGCTTTTGTTTCCTTGATTCTGGATCAGTCCCATGGAAACTGACTTCAGTACGCCATGCTTTACTGTCACAAAGTATAAAATTATTCTTCTAGAGGAAAAGAACCCCAGATTCAGCACAGCTGCAAAATGCACCAGACATTCTTGCAAAGTCTCAGCAAGCGTTGCCTCTACACAAAACCTACATGACCCTCTTCCTGTGATACTCTAACTTAGGGAAGAAGCCAACCTTTCCATTAACTTTTCATTCTTGAAGACAAAATCCACAACTACACACACTTAGTTTATTATCCAGATTATATACTTGTATTGCAAAGCCAAGGAATCCCAAAAAGCTTTATCAGATTGATATCACTTACCTTCTGGGTTTCAGGATCTATTAACCAGTTCCAAGCACCAGTTGCAGTACAGACTGATACGAATATAAGGATCACTAACGGGAAAAGTAAAAAAGTCATAAATAGTACCTGATCTGATTCATGTTAATTCAAAGGTATCCAACCTCTCATTACAAGTTGACAATTGTACTGTTCTCTCTCCTGGCTCTTGATGTTCAAGAGCATCCAAAAAAAAAAGTGAGCTAGATCTCTCTGCATAAAGAGGTACATCTGCATGTTTGTTTCCCCATCTGAAGTTCCACCTTTCTATTTGTGAGGTCGACGTGGAAGACAGAAAAAAAGTCTAAAACAAGATAGTCCTTTAAATATCCTAGTAAAACTTCCTGGACAGAACAAAAATAGATCCAGAAAGCATTGGAGCCTCTAAGGGCATCCTGTTGTCCGGACAAAGAAATAGGAAGTTTCTAAGTAAACTTGTAGATGCACCCACAGTTTCCATGTGCCTATTAATGCAAAGCAATAGGCTCTGAAGCTTACTGCTACTGGGTGTGCAGGTCTGGACCACAGGATGTTGAGCTGGGGCGAAGCCCCAGCTGGCAGGGGAACCTGAGGTTCAGCCTGCCAGCTTGGGGCTGTTCCCCCCTGACTCAACATGCTGCGGAGGGGCTGGCTGGGGCATGAGGGTGCTTCAGTGTGGGGGGCTAGTCAGCAGGCAGCCCCTGCATTGAAGCATCTTCATGCCCCAACCAGCCCCTCTAGCATCTACACATGCATTGCTGCAGAGTTTTTTAATTTGCAGCAGGATAGTACTTTACAAGTACTAGTACTTACAAGTAGTATCCTCATCATGCTGGGGAGTAAATTAGTTTACTCCAGGCTAATAGGGATGAATGTGCAGACATTGAGATGTTTACTGGGCAGCTAACTAGTCTACTGCACAGTAAATCTCATGTAGATGTGCTCATAAGATGGAAAAAAAAAAAAATAAGGAAAAGGGTAACTGGGTAACTTTCCATGCAATATGCTGCACAGGTAATACACCCATATGCTACTTTGGACTACTGTAAATGGCCAGCTGCACCAAGGCCCCAGTCCTGTAAGCTGAGGCATGCATTACAGAACTAGAGCCAACAAGTTAAGCTTTACAGTTAAAATTTGTTATTGTGATATTTCCATCAATATGCTGTTATTACCAAAACAAGCTTGTAGGAAGTACAGGAACAAAGATTAACAAAAGAAAGTCTGCTGGCAATAGCTTTTCAAACCCTCTTTGGGCACCTCTACATGATCATTAATGCACTTTTGTTGTGCATTCAATTTAGTACCTCCATGGAAAGGTACTAGAAAAAGGCACATTAGCAAAAGCACACAGCTTTTTTTTTTTTTTTAATACACTTTAATGTGCATTAAAATAGGCTAAAGCACATTAAAGCATGCATGCAGATGCACTCTTAGGTTCTGTGAATCTTGTGTTACTGACTTCTTATATGCTATCTGAAACTGTGAACCAGGTATAAGCTCAACAATCAAACTCTATTGTCTGCAAAACAGACTCAGTACTTTTTCATGCCGCAGTACCAACAGCACACTCTGTTTCAACTTACATCCACCAAATGGACCATTTGAGGAGGATGCAAAAGGTTTAGATCAGTGGTTCTGAAGGCATCCCTTTGGAAATGCCACCTCCTACTCTTTAGTATTTTTTTTTCCATAATCAAAAAAACAAATGGAGTAATTCGTCTGTGGCAAAGAACTCAGAAAGACCACAAGAGGTCAGAATCCTGTTGACACTATGAATTCCTCATTAAAATCTTGGGTTTATTTTCTGGATCATGTTTGCACACCTAACAGTGCTAACACCATGTGGCATCCATGAAAGAATTTTAAGGCTCCCCCAGGATGCCACAGATCTCTGGCTAGATAAGTACATTTTTCTTCTTCCATTTTCACAAATGGAGACACTAAAAGCTCTACCTCTCAGAAACAAAGCCTTTTTATGCACGTTTGAATGATAAATTCACTCAGTACTTGGTTCCAATATTTTCCCCTCCTTTTTGAGAGTTCACATTAGATCAGAAAAACTTTAGTCTATATTTAACAATATTTAAACTGGTTTGCGAGAGGTTTCCAATAGCTGGAAAGTGACTATACATTAAAAAAGTAAAAGCTATAGATTAGTGAGCTTATATTGCCGATGAAAGGAAAACTTTAGAAGACACACTAGAAGATAATTTAGAAACCAGAGAACCTAGAACATTTTCCTTCTCAAAAGGTATGATGGTTAAAGGAGGTCCTACACAAGAACATATAGACTTCCTCATAAAGCCTCAAAGTGTAAACTTGTCTGGAAAGGGAGTCCCTTAAAAACAAACAAACAAAAACATTGCTATTACACTGCCACCTATTTCTCTCCAGATTCAGGGTAGCTACTGCCTCAGTCTGCCCTCAGTCAGAGGGGATCCTCTGACCTCAGGAAGCATTAGCTCCCATGCCATGTGTTTTCTAGGCAGTTTAATTCCTCAGATATAGAAACAGAGGGAAAACTTCAAAACAAACACAAACGAACAACCAAAGCAGTTCTGTCCACCACTGGACATACTTCCCAATGCCTCAGTGTTAGAGCAGGGAGGACAAACACATTTCCTTCAATGTCCCTGCTTCAGGGTCTAGGGCAAGCCTATCTTCCAGCTGGCAATGGATCTGCGTTCATGACATGCCAACCTTCAGTACCTGGCCCACACCAGGGAAAGTAATGATTCTCTTAGCAAACCGAATTCTGAGGACTTTGAGGAATCCTGGTGTTACTGCCACTGACCACCCAGACATCATATAATCTTATGATTTTCATGCCATGGGGCCCACACTCCAAACATTACAACTTAACATTGAGGGCCTGTCAGCTGCCAAGCAAAGCTCTCTCAGGTCTTTATAGGGATGACTTGATCCCATCCTAAACAGAAAAACATTTCACAGGCTGTCTGACTGAAGGCACTTAAGTGGGCAGGAAAATTGCACTCTCATTCAGTCCCCCTTTACTGAACTGGCCATAAGTTAGTTATGCTAGTATAGCTTTCAGTATTGTTGCTCTTTCCTATATCAACTGTTAAACAAACCAATACACTTCTTGTACTATCAAGAGCACAAGGTATTTCTGGCCCCTATACATTGGTTCCAAAGGTGGGCAAATGCTGTAATACTATTGTACAAATAACATTAACTCATTATTTTACTTTTGGTATTTCCTGGTACCTTGTGCATGTTTAGTTAGAAGGTTTACCTTAGGCCCACACACACGATACAGGTATTTTATTAACCTGAAATTAACCCACAAGGATATAGATATTCAAAAGTCAACAGATGTACTTATGAGTTGATCCAGCTTATTTAATATTTTTAACTTACTTCTCCAACGTCCCGTAGTTGGTTGCAAACATGCAATATATTCAGTAAGTCTTCTCTCAAAAGCCTTGAGATCTGAGAAAGAGATAAAGAAAACAGCATATAATCTGTCAGGGGTGCCCAACTTCTAAGCAGCTGGGGGTCACATACCTCCCAGGTCACAGTAGTGGAGGTGGCATGCTGCATAAGTTGCACCAGTGCAAGCTGGTGTTCCCTAGGGCCACGCTGTCAGGGCCTGAACCTCACACTTAGCTCTCAATCACAGGTTCCCCTATTGCACATCATGCAGGAGCCCCAGGCTGTGGTCTGCAGGGCACTGCTCCCTGGGGTGGAAACAGAAAGTGAAAACAGGAGAGGGAACCTAGAGACTCTCGCTGTTCCTGCAGCTGAAGTAATGGAGGGGTAGGGGAAGGCAAGGGCTGGGTGTCAGTCCCCGGGGCCACAAATTAACCCCTTGAGGGATGCATGCAGCCCTGGAGCTGCCTGTTGGACAGCCCTGATTTACATGATTAGTTTGGTTAGGTTTTAGAGATTTCCACAGTGCCTGGCTTTATAAGAAAGACTGGAGTTGCTTTTTTATATTAAATATTCTTTAGAAATGTTATCAGATATTAAACTTGAAGTTGTTCTGTTTAATAAGATTAGTTTTGTGGCTCCAAAATACCACTTTAAGATTGAATTTGCTCTCAATGAAGTCCATACTTTAAAAGCAGCTCAGCTTCAAATGAGACTAACTATTCTTTAAAGCATTTCATGTTATAGAGCAGGGGCATCAACTCATCTGACCCTGTAAGCTGGATGAGTGGCATGGGGCTGGTCTACAGACCGGACTGGGCCCACAGACTCCTCTCCCTCACCTTGCCACATCCATCACACAAGGGCACCCACTCTGGGATCTGCACTACACGTGGCAATCACCCTTGCCAGTCCAGGATCCTCACTGCATGCAGCACCCCCCACTCTCCACCCTAGTCCCCGGCTCCGCTAGCCTGGGACACAAACGTTACGCTGCTCTAGCCGGTCCACAATCTACAATGCACATGGTGCCCATACTGCTGGTCTGAGGGGAAGTGTGGCAGGTGGAGTAGTCCAGGACTGGCTAGGGTGGGTACCATGTGCAACATGGGTCCTAGAGTGGATGATGCATCCCAGGCCCTAAACACGAAGCCGGGCCACCATATGCCGGGTAGAGCACCTCGCACCAAGGAGCAGCACTGGGTGATGGAGCTCCATGAGCCATATCTGTGACACCCCTATTACAGAGAAACATATACAAGCTGATAGAAGAAAAATATTATTTGGAATTATATTACTTGGAATTGTACATTGACAATAAAAGCTTAAAGAAGCATTTCCATTAAGATCACAGCTGTTATGGAGATGTATATTTTAATATGCGCACTGAGATAACTTCTTGAACCAAAATACTCTTCTCTGGCCACGTCTACACAAGACACTGACTGTGTAGTTAAGTACTTGTACAAACAAGTATTAAATGAAGTTACTGTGCAGTAGTGCCACTAAATGGCTTTTCCATGATGCTACTGCGCAGTAGTCACAGGCTACTATGCAGTCAGCGTCTCGTGTAGATGCAGCCACTATAAGTTTTTGTTAATCCCATTGGTTTAAACACTTTTTAAAGCAAGCACTGAGATACTGTTTTTAAGCTCTTCTTGGAGCTACTCTTAAACTCTTGCAACCCATGTTGCAAAAAACATGTCTTAAAAGGCATTATTATTTTGGTATTTAAGTGCTTCCCAGTTCTCACCAAAAGAAGCAACATTTTACTACGTATTCTGTAACATTACTGCAACAAGTGTTTAAGTCACCTCAAAAACTCATAATTTCCAAGACCACCGTCAATACGCCCAGACCTTACATCCGCTACACCGCTAACCGGTGTCACAACCATGAGGCGTCTGTATTTATTTTTTGGCAGAGGCACACAAAGCCGCTTTCGAGTCCCTGACAGCCCTTCACAGGCATCTGCTCGGTTACAAGACAGAAAGGAGGCTCAGCCACCTGCAGACTCCAAAAGGCAAGAGCGTCCGGTCCCGGAGCCCTGCAGGGGAGACAGCGCCAGGCCGGTGGCACAGGCGGTGCAGACGGGGCTCTCGGGTCAGCGCCCCGCTCCTCCCGCCCCCCTGGCCCCCCGGAA
>NW_005842542.1:375632-381484 GCF_000455745.1 Alligator sinensis
TCCCCCCTGCCCCAGCGGTTTCAGGGCGGGGGCGGGGGGGACCGCGCAGCCGCCCCGTCCTCAGCGACTCGAGCCCAGCCGCATAGCAACCCGGACCGACCCCCGCCCCCCGCTCCTTCACAACACCAACAACACCGCGCCTCATTGGGCGCCCTCTCACACCGCACCCCCCACCCAGCAAACTCCGCCCTCACTGGCTAGTGTGGGAGGGGCGTGGCCAGGAGAGGGGTGGGCCGGGCCTGCAGGCCGCGTTCGGGGAGTGGCGCTGAGGTGGGAGGAGGGTCTGAGCGGGCTCCGAGACAAGCAGCCGCGGCGCTTGCGGGGCAGGGAGCCCCGGGCCGGAGGTACTGAGGAGCACGGGCGCTTTGCGGGACACAGCGGTGATTCCGCGGTCCCGGCCCACGGAGCATAAAGACGACAACCGGCGGGGCTGGAGGTCACCTCGGGACGGCGGTGCCAGGGGCTCGCTGTCTTGGCTAGTCCCTGTTTTATTATTCCCTGCCGCTGGGAGGGTGGAGTCCTTCCCGCCCGGGTTACGCCGGCACGGTGACTCTTTATTTATTTGTTTGTTGTTTGAGTTTTAAGATTAACCCCGTTTCAAGAAGGTAGTGTGAGCAACGCACTTATTTCCGTGATTGTTTTTTCTTAACATCAGTTATTCCTCCTGTTGTAAGTGAGTTGGATCATTTGTGGTGCTTTGGTTGATCTGAGACCTCAGTGTCCAGTGTAAGGGAACCCGTTAAACAATGTCAGTATTTACTGCAGCAGGAGGTCGTTTTCAGGATCATCTGAAATGACCCTTAGTTTAAACTGTTTCCTGACACATGGCAATTTGCAGTGTTGAAAAGCACTGGCAAATGCAATGACTAGGAAATGCAAAACAGACCTCAAAACAAAACCCCCTCCCTTGGGTATTTTCTTACTCTAACGATTTGTTTTTCCCCAAATTTCAAATTGAGAGATTTGTCCAGATTAAAGTGTTCCCTTTGTCTCCACCTGCTGGCAGAAGCTCATATTAATCACTGGATCAGCAATTTATGCTTGGAGAACTATAAAAATGTTTGGCTGATAGTAGCACAAAGGCTGCCTGTTGAATCTGGTTCACTTGTACGGCTCTTCAGAAACATGAAATCTAATATTCAAGAGTGTTACAAGCTTATTAATTTCTGATCAGATAGAGGAAAACCCTCTTGACCTTTAGATTTAAGTTCTCATGGCCTCTAAAAGCTTAGCTGATGTCTAAGAAAGATCTTGGACAGGCTACTCCCTTTTTCCCATATCAAAGACAAGATTTTCTAGGATATGAAGTGATCAATAATGTGACCATTTGTTAGCAAGTGTCTAATAGAAAATAGGAGGATTCCTTCCTACACTGAATCCTGGAACAGGGTCAAAACATGAGGCCATTGCGTGGAACCTCAGAGTTTGCATCAAAGAAGATGCAAAATTGCAAAGTACCACTAGGTAATTGTTCCAGCCCCACAGAGAGTCTCTCATTGCTCACAGAATTGGCAAGAAGAAAGAGAAGTGGTATGGCTTGGTTTCGGAGATTGCCTTTCTTTTTGAGCATGTCTACATGCTGCCCTACAGCAACGTAGCAACATGCTACATCGCCATATGATGTACAGGTCTACATATGATCACCCATCTACGTTACTGTAGTGGCACACTCCCTGGTTATAGTGTGCCACTATAGTGACATAGTGGCGAAATCTAACTGCGCGCCAAAAGGAAGTACTAAAGCACAACGCTGTAGCAGTGTCTCTGTATGGGGACATGTAGATACGCCCTTTGCATTCTTTAACTGAAAGGGATCTTAGGTCTGCACTCTTTCTAATGAGACATCAAGGAATGATGCTTTGGGATTTTTAACTAGTAAATGCTATGTGGACACTTCTCCTTTGTAAATCCAAATATGTCCCTTCAACCCAAATCCTAAAATAGGGACTCTTGTCACAAGAAGGGAGGAACATGTGACATATGATGGGAAGACAGCTCCTGGGTCAATGTGTACAGTTTCATTCTATCACTACAATATCAACCATATCATACAATTCCTTTCTAAACTCATACCTTTAAAACTGAAGTCAGTTTCTAGGCTTCTGTTGGATGCTACAAAGTTTTACACCTAATTTTCAGCCTAAATTTGTTCATGGCCAGTTTAAACCTGTCTTTTCTTAAGCCAGCATTGTCCTTTAACTCAAATGTGTGGTTCTTCTCTCTCTCTAGGATGCAAGTTCTTGGTAGTTTTTACATTTTTTACTTTGTAACCCTTCTGCTGAGCACCTGTCAGCAGCAACAAGGGCTGAGTTCAATTCTGGGGTACTAAATATATTTCACCTTGGCTTAAATCCCTACCCAGACTACCTGGGAAACATGAATCACTTGGGTGTCCAATAAAACCAACAAACCTTCCCTCACAAGCAGTGTAAACACAAAATTAAAATTTATTACAAAGAATAAAGAAAAATCAAAAGTAAACACTAACTATAATTGTAAAATGCTATAAACTACAAAACAAAGTCTATAGGTGGCACCATCTTGAGGAGGCTTTACCCATACCCAGGCAGTCTGGGACTTGGGGTTCCCTAATGGGTAGTTCTGGGGGCCTGCACTCCTACACCTGTCCTTTAGCAATGGGCTGGAGAGGGGGACCCACACTGGAGAGTCCAATGAGCTGCACCATGGGTCTATTGCGCCACAGGGAGCTGCTAGAGAGCATAGGTCTTTCTGCATTGCAAAGGGCCCCTCACTGTTCCCTGCAAAGCTGTAGCTCTGATCTCCACTTCCACGTAGTGGCTTTGAGAAGTTAACTAGTTTTTATCAACATATTGCACCCCAAAGTTTCTAGCCCTAATCCCAGCTCTGCTGGGGCAAGAAACTGCAAGAGAACTCAAAGAAAAGCCAGCAAAAAAGCCTGAACTGCAACCAGCACCAACCATGATGATTGGTCAGGACACAGAGCTACGTGTGCCAGGCACAAAACGTGCCAGGCCTCAAGCCAGACCCAGACATGCATCAAACGTACAGAGGGGCTCAACAATACAGCTATGCTGAGATACAACAGCTGTAAAACAATAAAAGGGGGACTCAGGTCTGTCCTGCAGCAGGGCCTGAACATACAATGAAAAAGCGCCAGGCCTGTTTGGCCTGGACATTTAGTCTCAGCTGCACTGCTGTGCTGAGACCAACAACTATGAAACAATACAAGGGGAGCCGGGCTGATCTTGGCTTGGGCTTAAACTACAACTAGCACCCAACCACACTGCTTGCTTGGGGCATAAACTGCAAAGGGGACAAAGGAAGGCCCAGGCCTATTTCACTGGGCATGGACTGGGTGGCAAAAAGCCGGCCAGGCCTATACAGCACTGAGGCTGGGGTTCAGCCCCACACAAGTGGGCTGAAATGCAACAGCTGTGAACAGCAAAAAGAGCCTGGGCTTACGGCTGCAACCTAGACATCAAGTCTCAGCTATCCCATTGTGTTGAGACACAAAATCCCCAACACAGGAGCTAGTATCGACCAGGACCCAGTTCCTGGTCAGTCTGTACTGGGGAATAAATACACTCACACTCATGGCATCATCCTACTCAAGGCCTGCATGGCCAAAACTGCCAGCAAGACACACAGCTGGGGTTCAGTGCACAGCTATGCTGAACCCAAAAGAAGTTCTAACAGCAGCTGAAACCTCCCAGGCTCTCAGCTCTGGCTCAGAGCACGCCAACAAAACTGCCAGGCTCTAACCTTGCCTAGTTTGCTGCAGGGATTGATGCCCCCCAGCATCATCCCACTCAAAACCCAGAAAAAAACAAAGAGGAAAAGAACAGGTAGAAAACAGAGGTCTCAAGCCCTAAGATAGACTTTCTCTCCCTGAACCTGAGGCTTTCCCTTCTCATAGCTTCAGTTTGTTTCTCCAGTGAAGAAGTGGGGGAGAACCCTCCTCCATGGAAAGCAGGCTTTCTGGCTCCCAATTCAGCTTTCAGCAGCCCCAAGAGCAGAAACAGACCACCTGATTTAAGGGCCAGGTGGCCTGACCCTTAAACCACTTTTCTGACATCTGGTCCCAACCAGAAACAGCATCATTTGACACTACTAATGCAGACCAATCAATTCAAAGGTAGTCATTGCACCTGAAGATGTAGCCAATCACCAACCTGGAGGGATTGGTGTAGCCAATCACCAACCTGGAGTCCCTTGGAGGGACTCTTACGACAATGAGGGGAGAGGAGGTCATCTTCCAGTCCTCAAAAAGGCACAGTATACAACACAAACAAGATTCACAGCAATATGAAACTAGAACACACTTTCCTACATACAACCCTAAGTGTGTGGGGATGTTACAACTTAAATCCCAAACCTCTTCCACCTGAAAGAGTCTGTCAGATCCAGCAGGTGTCCACAGGATGTGCTGTCCAAACCGAATCTACAGAATGCTGGTTGCTTAACTCTTTTTTTTCTTTTTGAAATTTGTTAGTGTTCCAAGCCAAATCAGCCAAATCAATTCCAAATCCATGAGTCAGTCAAGAACCATAAGTGGCCCTACTACCAGCAAACATCCTCTATCCCACCTAGGGCTTCAGATGTTTCTAAATCCTTGGGCAGGCATCCTAGTGTAGGCCCAAGCCCGGAGGCTTGGGGTTTGGAGGCCCCTGAGTTTTGCTTGCCCTTAGCCATAAGCAGGGCTATCCCTGCAGGGGCACGTAAATTGGTGCGACCGCCCCAGGCCCCATGCTTTGGGCAGCCCTGTGGACCTGGGCAGAGTGGCCACAGCAACTCTACACCGCTGCTGCTGGCTTTGCAGCCGGCTGCTCACAACCCCCTTCCCCCACCGCTGATGCTGATGCTGCCAGTGGGGGTGGCCACTTCTTCAGGGCTGGAGGCCCTGCACAAGCTGATTTGCCCTGGGCCCTGCACCTTGCTTGGGTTGGCTCTGGTCATACCGCCCTAGGAGCAAGCTAGGGAGAAGTCTCCCATTTCCATAAAGTGAGCATAAAGCCAAGATCTCACTGGAAGTGAAAGTGGGAGAATTTAATTTTTATTTAATTTGTATCTGAGGCCAAATTAGCCAAAACTAATTCCATAACCAAGAGTCCAGAACCGTAAGTGGCCCTACTACCGGCAAGCATCCTCTACCCGCACCGGGGGCTTCAGATGTTTCCAAAACCTTTGGTGGGCATCCTACTTGCAGGCCCAAGCCTAGAGGCTTGGGGTTCAGATGCCCCTGAGTTTTGCTTGCCCTGAGCCATAAGGCGCTCGGAGCAAGCTAGGGAGGAGACTCCCCTTTCCGTGAACTGGGATTAAAGCCACTGCACCTCGGTGGGTCCCAAACCACACCAGAAGGGCGGTTCTCCTGCAATGCGGTTCAGGAAAACTGCCTTCTTGGACACAGATACACGGCATTTCCCCTGCCAGGTTGAGAAGCCACCACACTTGATCTGAGCCATCAAGAGGCCAAGAAGTGAAAGTGGGAGATTAACTAGACATTACCTCCGTGGGTACTACCCTGTGCCAGGACAGCATTTTAACCCCGGGTGCAACTAGGAAAACCGCCTGGGTGCTCACTGCGTTTCCCCTGACGGGTGACTTGCTTACAGATAAGAGGCCTCCTGATTTAAAAAGCGCTGTCCAACGCGAAAGCCGGCCTGAAGAGGAACCTACCCATCAAAGGAGTCAGTTAAACCCCTTAGACTCAGTAAAAAGCCCCTGTCCTCCACGGGCAGAGATGTGGCGGCAGGGTGGGCCCCGCGCCCCGCACTTCCCCTTGATCGGGGCTGAGGAAAACATCCCGAGGCAGCCCCTGCCCCGGAGGCAGAGCCCAGCCTGCCCGGGGCCCGGATCATCCTGATCAAAGC
>NW_005842542.1:381776-383054 GCF_000455745.1 Alligator sinensis
GCCGCCTCTCGCAGCCGGGCCGTGCCGTGCCGGGCCGGGCGCGGCGTCCCCGCCTCTCGGCGCCTGGGGGCTCCGCTCCGAGCTCTTGGGGTGCGCGGAGCTACCCCCCTTGGCTGAGGGACGCCCCTGGCTGCCGTCAGACTCGGGGGCGGCGGGTCTCGAGGTCCCTGCAGGGTGCGGGCAGGCTTCCGAGACCAACCCAGAGATCCTCATGGGTGAAAGCCCCAGGGAAGATGCGCTCGTGTCTGTCTGTCCTCTCCAAACCGAGGAAAGCCCCGAGCGGGCGTTTTCCAAGGGCCGCTGGAGTCGAGAAGGGTGGAGCCCCCGGCTCTGGCGCCGGGCAGCGATTCTAAGCTGGGGGTACCGCGCGGCGTTGGCACTGGTAGACGCTTCATAAGATCGCCCCAGAGGTTTCAAACAGGAGTCCACAGTGTTAAAAACTTTCTGCTCCGCTGTGGTTTTTGCAGCAGAGGAATTGCTCAAGTGTTGTTTCTGTCCTCAAAAAATGAATGAACTGGCATTTCCAGGGGGGCCTTAAATCTAAAGAGGTTGTGACCCACCCACCGCCTCACTTGCTGGGATGATGCTCTAAACCGTTCACTTTGTTTTGGTGTATCCATGTGTTGAATCCAGGCCAGAGTTTGGACGTACCCAGAGCAATCTCTGCGCTCTCTTGCTGCTGAAGTTACGACATGTAGTAAACCGGTACTGGATTTCAGTCTAGACCAGTCAAATTTTAGGCCATTTGTAGATGTGCTCACCGTTCTCTGAACTGATTCGCATCATACAGTTTGAATCAAATTTTAGTTCAAATTCAGGGTTAGTAGATGATCACTGACCATCAGGGAGGTTTTTGTGCACTTCTGCAGTAGAGACAGCAGGGGCTGGACACTGCCCACCCCTCCCAATCAGGGCCACAAAACTGCATTCACTTGCTACGCCTGGTGCTGGGCATAAGCAACAGCAAGCTGGAGATGCATATACATGTTAATTAATACAGTTTTAAATTGCCTATTTTGGACTACCCTAGCCTGCATTAACTAATCTTCATTGAATGAAAATTAAAATTAATTCAGACTGGAGCCAATTTTAATTTGGACTACAGACCTCCACATAGGTACAGTGACAGCTGTAGTCCAGATTATATGTAGAAAAATGTAATATCTATAAATGGCTTTAATGACTGTCTTGTGTTTCCTAGTTAACAGATCTCTAGTCTGGATTTACTTCTCTTTAATTAACACCTAATGGATAATTAGTGTCAAACACATCAGGGAA